>NW_022631267.1:0-237663 GCF_010015895.1 Lontra canadensis | reverse complement strand
AACACAGAAAGAATAGTTCAGTTTGCTGTTTTTTTTTTTTTTTTTTTTGGAAGATTTTATTTATTTATTTGACAGAGATAGAGCACACAAGCAGAGGGAACAGAAGGCAGAGGGAGAGGGAGAAACAGCCTCCTTCTGAGCAGGGAGCATACTGTGGGACTCGATCCCAGGGCCCTGGGATCATGACCTGAGCCGAAGGCAGATGCTTAACCGACTGAGCCACCCAGGTGCCCCAATAGTTCAGTTTTTTAAGAATAGATATTCTGAGGGGAAAGAAGACAGTTGAAACACCTATATGTCACTTTTAAGATAGCCAGAAAATGTTTTCTGGATATAAAACTCTCCAGTAAAGTGTGTCTTTCTCTGTATTCTCTAGCACAGTGGTTTTCAAATTTTAATGCAAATCAGTGACCTGGAGAGCTCCTTAAAACACAGACTGCTGACCTCATCCCAGAATTTCTGATTTAGTAGGCTTGTGGTGGGGTTGAGGATTTGCATTTCTAGCAAGTTCCAATATAATGCTGAGGCTCTTGGTAACCATTAGTCTAGGTAGGTATTTGGTTGATTGTCTTATTAAATACATGACATTTGAAAATTTCATGGGCTGGATTGTTTTCTCTAGGATGAATTTCAAAGATATATGAGGAAGAAAGTTACATGCCTCTACTTATCCACACTAAAGTTCCCCATTAGCAAGAATCCAGAAGAACCCGTGGTGGCTGACCGCCACTCTGTCATTAACAAAGCCGTATTGAAGCCAGAATTAAAAGTAAGTAATTTTGAGTGCAATGTTATGGCATGTTTTTTTAAAAAAGAATAATGCAAATGTTTGTTGGATGGAAGTTCTGAATGTCACAGTGCTGGGCTGGGAATTGCAAGGTATCAAGGAAAGTGCGCATGGCATTGGGACTTGGACCTCACTAACACCATGGGCTTTACTTTGTCCTATCACATTTGTAATTGCAGCTGCGATGTATCCAAGTGCAGAAAATCAGGTACATTTGGGACTACTTGGAGAAGAGGTTTCAGAAAGTCGGGTAAGTTTGACTTTTTCTCAACATTCACCAGGGTATAAAGGAAAAGCACTGATATGTTGAATGCCATGAACTGAAGCATGCTTCTTGTCCTGACCACATCCTAGGCTACTGGAAGACAGCAACTCCTGCCACGACATCCATCACACATTTGGATTGGGCCTGACCAGTGAAGAACAAGAGGTCAGGTAGGGTTTGTGACACTCCCTGAAATAAACTCTGCCAGCAAAAAGTGAGATATCAAATGGCTTATGATCAGTGAACTGTTGACTTAATGTTTTATCAGCCTCCTATAATCCCAGTTTATCTACCAGCAACAAAGATATACTTTAAGTTGTTCTCATCTTAGGCAAACTTATTAAAAAGAAAAGCCAATCAAATAATATTTGATTTTTCCCCTCTCGGGACTGCAAAACATTCTCCTTTTTGTTGTCTTTTTTTTTCTTTCCTCAAAAAATCTTGAGTCATTTCATAGATATCTGCTTCCTCATCCTTCAAATCCTCTGAGAGAAAGAAAGACAATACTATGACTGCATTTTCCTGTGAAGAAACAGCCTAGAGATGAGGATTTTGTTTGTTCAGGTAGTTGTGTCATTCACCATTGTATTGTCATTCATCATTGTATCCAGGTACCTGGAACAGTGCCTGATTCATGGTAGAAGTTTGATAGGTATTTACAGAATGAATGAATATAGTAATATATTTGTTGACCTATGAACTGAATGTCTCCTGCTATGCTAGGCACTTTGGAAGGAACTAGGATATCTAAGGATAAATAAGGCTTAGTCATTGCTCCAGAGGCATTCATTGACTATTGGGAAAGAGAGACAAAGAACAGTGGTATAATTGTGAGAATGAGATCTATAAGTGCACATAGATTAGGACATAATAGTGTAAAATAGTATAGAAATGCTTATGCTGCTCATTAACCCATGGAGATTTCGAGTTCCTGGTTCCCTCATCTATCATCTGAAATGGTGAATCCTGATGAGTCTGAAAGTAAACCATTGCAAGCCTTCCCCAGAATCTTAATAATCACCTTCATTTCTTGCCCATTTTAATGACATTTCCTGCCTGCCCTTCTTCCAGTCCATCAGAAACACAACTTCTCAAGCTAAGAAGCAATCTGGTACTTAAAATACAGGTTCTTGGGCCCACCCCCATAATTCTGATCTAGTAGGAGTTAAGGGTGGTGGTAAGAGCAGAAAATGCACTTTTAGCAGCCCCACGATCCATACGCATATCAACTCTAAGAATTACCTATCTGCTATTGTTTTTAAACTTTTCATACTGCCTGGACATGTTGAAAAATGAACAAGGCATCTAGATTCTGGCAATATTTGCAAAATGCCTTAGAAAGAATATCATTATATAAGATTTCAGATGCAATGCTTAATACTCTGAAACAAAAAATATTTTCAAAGTCATTAAAAACATACTGGTTTAATAGCATTAAGTACCAGGTATGCAAAGAGTTGATCTAATTAGGAAATTTAATTGATTATCACAGATATACTTTGCCTTTGCCTAGGACACCATTTCCATAGGAAAGATTGCCCAGCAATGTAGCTACCTCATGTTTGTCCTTATTTATCAAGTGCCAAGCTTTAATAAACATTTAAAAAACATCATACATAATTCAATTTAAATCTGGCCCATGCAGTAAAGAACTTGACAATCTAATAAGCAAGACAAAGAGTCATATATATATGTGTATATATATATATATATATATATATATATATATATATACACACACACACATATATGTATATATATAATAGTTTCCCAGATATGAAGAATAGAGGAGATAATGTCCTTATAAATATATAGGCAGATTTTATTTATGGCCTTTTTAAATTGGACAGTAAAGCAAGTAAGTAGAATGTAAACTATTTTCCCCCTTAATTTTTTAGTGTAAGACTAGCGCTTTTTTTTCAAAAATTAAATGTGATCAATTCATTTGTTGGTTGTGTGATATTAGATTAATTTCCTGAATGGATATAAGCTTGCCTTTATGAAAAGCAAGGATGCAACATGAGTAGTAAAGGAAGAAGAATCACAAAATTCTCTGATAACAAAAAGCCACAAAGTCTAAATACAATATTCTCTTTAGGCTTCCTTGCCGCCAGGCAACAATGGAAAATGCACACATCTCTGCAGCAAAAAGGCAACTCGGGACATCAGGAGAGATAACATTGTCCTGAAGAGAACTTTTCAGACAGTCTCAGGGAAGAAAAATGTTCTAGGAGGTCCCCTGTTCCTATTTCTATTCATTCATGAACTGGAGGAACATTTTTTAGTTCTACGAGCTTGCTCCCTGAAAATTCTAAAGTTCACTGAAGTGGGTCATGCCAGAACCCCCTGGATTAGCCTTAACTATTTAGGAAACTTCAGATCTCCCCTCCTGCCAAGGACTTCTTTGGTGGCTTATCAGAATGGAATCAGAGTGGACATGTGTGGTTTGAAAAAGGTCACTAGTGATTCTGACACAGTCCTACCTCCTTGAGGACCCCAACTCTAGGATTCACCATCTGGAGCCTCACACATATTCACCATAATTATTTGGTGAATAAATTGAAAAAATGAATGAATGAACAAACAATAAAATTGAAAACAGACATAGACCATCCCAAAAGAAAGTATTTCTAGTCACTTATATTTGGTTTTTCAGAAATAAATACATCGCAGTAGATTTACTATTATGGAACAGTTGCAGGAAAGCTCAGTGATTCTTCAAGTGTAGCTTAGAGCCAACCCAGAAATGCTTTCCACAGCTTCCCTGTTAAGAAATATTTCAATCTCTTTTGGAGAGGGACCTTCTGCCTCCAAAGAAATTATACTTCTAATGAATAGTTCTGAATATTAGGCAAGTCTACATAATTTTATTCAGCCTATTTAGTTCTAAAAAGCCACTTGGAATAATTCTAGGATGACTTTTCCCTTCCAGCTTGTCAGATTTTTAAAGTCAGGGTGTGTAATCTCCTCTGTTCCTTGGAACTTTCCTCATATTTCCAGCTTCAAGACTTCTATTCCTTCTGGTTGCTCAGCCATTGGTCAATGTCCCTGAAAATACTTCTTTGTGCTCAGACTGAGATGAGTACATGATCCCTAAATGCACAATATCTTTTGGCAAGAGATGGTGGAAAAGACCAAGCAGCAAGAGGTATGCCAGACTGTGATCCAAACGTGTCTCAGACAAGCCCTAAAAAGGATAATCTATAGGCACTGATTAATCTGTTGGGTCTCAGTTCTCATGGGAAATGAGCTCCTCTCCTTTTGATGGTAACACCAGAAACCATGTCACCAGACAGAAAAAGATGAAGAACATCAGGCACTTGCCTTGTTTCTTTCTAAACTGACTTTTCACAACTGTGTGCGTCTATAGTTCTGTGAACTGGATTTTCAGACTTGTTAGGGGAGAAAGCATTCTAGACATGGCTCACAAAGGTCCTCATTAATTAATCCCAATATTTACGGAACATTCTCTTTCATACAGTGTGCCTCTAGATGTTAAGAAAACAGAGTTGAAAAGGCTCCATCCCTGCGATTAAAGAGGGTCTAGGAAATTTGAAGAAAAAGATATATAACTATATGCTACAATTCAAAGAGGTGCCTGCTACCACTAAGAAAAGGAGGCATGTTGGAGGAGAGGAAAACACAGTTAATTGTGCCTGTAGGACTAAGGAAGACTTGAAAGATAACTGGCATTTATTGAGAGCTTGTCATGCCCTTGGCACTTGTGCTAAATGCTTTACTTGTTTATGTTATATGTTACTGATAGCAGTTTTATCCGGAATGTGTTATCAAACCCATTTTATAGGTAAGGGAACTGAGGCTCACCCCTCATTCATTCAACAAATATTACTTGAGAGTAGTATATGTATTAGGCCCTATTTTAGGCATTCAAGATATATCAGTATCTTCGAGAAGCCTATATTATAGGGAATGATAAGAGTCCCTTGTTGCATGCTTACTAACATGTAAAAAATTAGGTACAATTTCAGATTATCAACACACTATAGAGAAAAATGAGATAGGATAAGGAGATAAAGAGAATCTGAGTTGAGTATCAGGGTGGCTGTTCTCAATAGAATTGTTAAAGAAAACTCCATTAAGGAAGTGCTATTTGAAGAAAGACCTGAATGAAATGAGAGAGTAGGCCATACAAAGATGTGGGAAATCTAGTTCCAGGTCTAGGGAGCAGCTAAGCCTTAGCTGGATTCAAATCCAGGTTTATTAAATCTCAGATTTCTCCAGCCTTAAGCTCGATCATCAGATTTGACTCTCAAAGCCTAAGTGGGCCTTTATAAATTGAAGATTGTGGGAGGGGTATTCTAAGCAGAGAGATAGGGAGGGAGAAGACCAAGTTCAGGATTCTGAGAAGTTCTGACACTTTGCCAACAATAAGTTATTTCCACAGAATGCGGAAAGGATCCTGTGCACCAAGTGGCTTGGTTACGTTCCCTTCCCAGTGTGAAGTTTGGAGACACATAACATTCCAAACCAGTAACACATACTGTTTGACCTTTCTGTCTTCCAGCATCTCTGCACCTCAGGGTTTTCACATATGGGGTCAGAAAACCCTGGTTTGAGTCCTCTTGGACCCAGGCAAGCAATAATTGCACTTGGAAAGGCATGGCTTGGAAGTCAGACAAACTTGGGCTCAGCGATGTCATGGCTTAGCTAAAGAACCCATAATACACACTGCACCATTGGTGCTCATGGACTGTGAAGTTGAGGCATGGAAACCAGGTTGTGAAACCTGGATCTGCTTCTTTCTAGCTCTGAGACTGGCAGAGTTACTGACTTTATCTGAAGCTCAGTGTTCTTTATAATAAGGACGGTAATATGAAACCTCATTGGGGTAATATGGGGATTACAGAAGATAATACATACAAAAGGCTAAGTGCAGTTTCTGACAGTCACCTGTGCTTAAAAGTTGTATTGTCACAATTAATACTAGATATGCATGCTTTTGCCAAAACACCCAAATGAATAGTTTTTCCCATTGGAACGATGGGGATATTGTCCCTTACCTTTGGACCATTTGATTGACAATCAAATGAGAAAATCTTGTGTGAGAACTCTGTAAATTGTTAAATGTTACACAAACATAAGAGCTTCTTATTGGAATGTACATATATGTGGATTTACAAAGGTTAACTGTGAAGACCATATGTCCTCTTCCAATTCATTAGCTCATTCATTCATGCATTTATTTTCATACATTAAAGGCCTGTCCTAGGTGCTGAAGAGACCAAGGTAAAATGGATAAAGTCTCTACAGTAGAGAGCAATTTCGAATGCCTGAGAATTCTGGGAGCATCTTCAGATACGTGTCTTTTTAGCTGTTCCTAGAATATAATGGAATTATTTAAAAAATAACTCAAAATGCCTTACTAACTTCATTTTGATTCTTGAGTTACATTGTACTTAAGATATTTTTTAACTAGGAAAAACAACTTTGTCCATCATGCACTTTCCTTTTAAAAATACGTTAATTTTTTAGGATATGCACATTAATTTTTGATTAAAGGCACAAAGTGCCTAGAGGGTAGAGCAGTGACTTTTGCTTAGTTTGGCGTGTACTCACTTACCGATGAGGTTTTAGATGTGTTACTAATAGGTGATCAATCTCCTACAGAAGATTAGTGTGCGGGCCCAATGCCATTGAGGTAGAAATCCAGCCTATATGGAAGCTGCTTGCTAAACAGGTAACTAACTGTTTTTGTCTATTTTTGAAAAAAAAATTTTTTTGGTTGTTTACTTTTTACTTCTTAGTACACCGGGGAATTTCAGGTAACACATGGATACTTTGATCTGAACAAAATCTGTGTTTCATATAACTTCTTTTTATTTCCTATTGTGTTCCCTATCTGTGTTTCATATAACTTCTTTTTATTCCCTATTGTTTTTAGTCTATGCTTTCCTGTCCATAGAGGTTTTTTTTTCTTTTCTTTTCTTTTTTTAAAAATATTTTGATAAATATATATTTTTTATTCCAGGATTTTTAAAAAGATGTATTTGTTTATTTGAGAGAGTGAGCAAAAGCAAAGAGAAAGAGAGAGAGAGAGAGCATGAACACAAGTAGGGAGAGGGGCACAGGGAGAGAGAATCCCAAGCAGACCCCCCCCCACTGAGCATGGAGCCTGTTGTGGGGCTCAATCTCATGATCCTGAGATAATGGCCTGACCCAAAATCAAAGAGGCAAACATTTAACCAACTGAGCCACCCAGGTGCCCCTATTCCAGGATTTCTAACTGGTCCTTTTCAATAACCACTTGTTTTAAAGTAAAATCCACTTTAAAAAAAAATCCCATCCCAGTGTGAGAGACATATTGCTGTTTCATATTTTCCTTTTTTTTTTTAAATTATTTTCTTATGTTTCTGATGGTGGTTGTAATGCTGGTGGGAGTAATGTTATTACTTCTATGATCTTTTTGACTATTTTAAATGGAATTGTTTGGTCTTTCTCATGTTACTCTATCATATTAATTTTCTTGAGAATGATTTTTTTGTTAGGGAGCCCATTTATTTATTTATTTTTGGAATATTTTCTTTGTGTGCTTTGAAGTTACTATTATTAGTGGTGGTGGCGGTGGTGGCAGTGGTGATGGTGGTGATGGTAGTGGCTGTGGTGGTGGCAGTGGTGCTGGTGGTGCTGGTGGTGGTGATGATGGTAGTGAAAGTGGTGATGGCGGTGATGACGGTGGCAGTGGTGGTGGTGGTGGTGGCTTCCCATCAGTGGGCCTTCCCCTGCCTCCATTTCTGTCTTTCTCTCTGTGTTCACTCACCCTCCTAGAAGGCTCTGAGTTTGCCTGCCTCTTAGTGGTCCCAGGGTTCTCCATTCAGAGCCAGGACCTTTCCTGAGGGTGGGGGCTCTGCTTCCCAGGATCTAGTAGACATAGGCCCTGAGCCAGTTGGGATTTGGCCAGGTTCACAGTTGCACTGTGAACTCTGTTGTTTCCTTCTCCACCCTCTGCTAGGGAACAGTTGCTGGTTGTGACTTTTCTTGGCCTCTGCTCTGGGGCAGGAGGGCAACCCTGGTTTGGTCTCCTGATAATTGTGGAACACTGTTGGTCTTACTCCCCACATCACTGAATTCCTAGCCATCACTCTCCAGTACTTATGTGGAACCCAGTGGCTGATTGTGCTGGTTTCCACTCCATGCTGCGTGTTTCTAATCTATTTCTAATTAAAAATGATGGACATTTTGTTTAGCAAGACATGTTTTTCAAAATAATGTTTTATTATTAGACTTTTTTTAGAGCAATCTAAGGTTCACAGAAAAATTGATTGGAAGGTACTGAGATTTTCCCATTTACCCTATTTCTCCACATCCACACAGTTTCCTCCACTATCAAAAAACAGGCTGCTTTTTAAACTTCTTATTCATGGGGCACCTGGGTGGCTCAGTTGTTAAGCATCTGCCTTCAACTCGGGTCATGATCCCAGGATCTTGGGATAGAGCCCCACATTGGGTTCCCCGCTCTGAAAGCTTGCTTCTCTCTCTCTCTGCCTCTGCCTGCTGCTTCCCATGCTGTGTTCTCTCTCTCTCTCTCTCTCAAGTAAATAAAGAAATACAATCTTTAAAAAAATAAATAAACTTCTTATTTGTTTTCAAACTGCTGAAGATTCTCCCAAGTATCAATTTGGTCTATTTTGAAAGGAGTGGTAGTATTTCCTCCACCTACTTACTAAGCCTTTAGTAGGAAAAAAGCAGATAAAACTATTTTGTATTTGATTTCAAAAGAATATTGAACAAGGGAGCTAAATTAGTTATGATGGTGTTGTTTCTTACACAAGAAGTATTTAACCAATTTTCTATGGAATTTATACAAACTCAAAATCATATTATCATTAGTGCATAATCTACAATTAAAACATTTTATACATGACAAAAGAGCTATAATTTCTAAGGAAAGCATGTTGCCATGGAAATAATAAGAAACATTAAGGAACAAAAGCTTTGTTAATGTACAAAATATATCCAAGGGTTTAAAGAACTCTTAAGATAAAGCCCATTAACTTATTAACCTGATATCAGTTCATTTTCAGGACTAAAAGAGAAGTTTATTTAACATGTTAGAGAATTATAGAAGGTAGAGGTAGAAAGAGTAGCACTGGTTTTAGGTAATACTGCATCCAATTCATAATCATCATAAAGAGCACTTTATCTAGAAAATAATCCTTAGGGGGGCCTGGGTGGCTCAGTGGGTTAAGCTTCTGCCTTCGGCTCCGGTCATGATCCTAGGGTCCTGAGATTGAATCCCGCATTGGGCTCTCTGCTCAGTGGGGAGCCTGCTTCCACCTCTCTCCCTCTGCCTGCTTCTTTGCCCACTTGTGATCTATGACTGTCAAATAAATAAATAAAATCTTTAAAAAAAAGAAAAGAAAAGAATCCTTGTTTTGCTCAGATGGGCTCTTTAATTCATGCTATGTGTGTACATCATATCACTCTAGCTCCTCAGGTTTGCTCTCTCTGCTATCATTAATAGTGGGGTCAGCAAAGCCAAAATGGGGACAATTGAGGGCTTAAAAAAAGTTAAAGGTGTTATAAAGAGACCAAAAAACTATGTGCATGGATGGCCAGCTTTGGGCTGGGGATAGATTCCACCCATGGTTTTCACCACAGCTTTGGGTACAATGGTCCCTAAAGGGCAGGCCTGTGCTGACTTGCCTGACTCTGAAAGCATCATGCTAAGACCTGTGACATGAAGAGTCTGTTATTTTTAAATGACCTGGATACAAGTGCAGTCTTGCATCTTCCTCACACACCTTGACTCAATCTGCAGTATGTGATCACATGAAGAATGCAATAAAATGGTCAAAGCTGAAGTTTGTTTTTAAAATAGACTAAATTGGGGTCCCTGAGTGGGTCAGTGGGTTAAACCTCTGCCTTCGGCTCAGGTCATGATCTCAGGGTCCTGGGATCAAGCCCCGCATAGGGCTCTCTGCTCAGCAGGGAGCCTGCTTCCTCCTCTCTCTCTGCCTGCTTGTGATCTCTCTCTCTCTCCGTCAAATAAATAAATAAAATCTTTAGAAAAAAAAAAGAGAGACTAGATCATAATTCTCTTCCATTATGGGTAAATGCTGTTTAAAAAGATAACTTGTTAGATTTTGTTATTGATAAAATATTTTTTCTTTTTTTTTTTTTGTTTTTAAAGATTTTATTCATTTATTTGAGAGAGAGAGTGAGCGAGGGAGCATGAGTGGGGGAAGGGGTAGAGGTAGAGGGAGAAGCAGGATCCCCGCTGAGCAGGGAGCTCAAAGCAGGACTCAATCCCAGGACTCCGAGATCATGACCCGAGCCGAAGCCAGACACTTAACCAACTAAGCCACCCAGACAGCCCTAAAATATTTTTCAAAGTTCAAAAGAAATAAGAATGATCAATGTGTGGTCAGGCTCTGAGTGCTTAAAATAACTTTGCTTCCACCATAGCACATTCCCCGTGCTTGACATTTTCTCTACCAAAATTGAGTTCTAAGTGAATTCCTGAATATTAGAGATCATTGTGTGTTGTAAAAAATTTAAAAAAGGGGGCGCCTGGGTGGCTCAGTGGGTTAAAGCCTCTGCCTTTGGCTCAGGTCATGATCCCAGGGTACTGGGATCGAGCCCCATATTGGGCTCTCTGCTCAGCGGGGAGCCTGCTTCCTCCTCTCTCTCTGCCTGCCTCTCTGCCTACTTGCGATCTCTGTCTGTCAAATAAATAAATAAAATATTTTAAAAAAATATTAAAAAAAATTTCCATACAGAAATGACATCGTCCTGATTGCCACTAAGATCCATGCAAGTGACTGAAATGCAGTTTTTGTACCTGCAGGTTTTAAATCCATTCTACGTGTTCCAAGCCTTTACCCTAACTTTGTGGCTGTCTCAAGGTTACGTAGAATACTCTGTGGCCATCATCATCTTATCTGTTCTCTCCATTGTCTTAAGTGTGTATGATTTGCGACAGGTAAGAGCTGAAATCACACTGGGATTCTATTTAGCTTCTGGTGCCCACACAGCAAAACCTACAGGATTTCTACTGAGAGCAAGGAGTTGCTTTGTTAAACTTATGTCATAAAGCAAAAAGCAAGGTCTTACTCAATGAGGGATCTCAGGAAAAGTGCTTCACTACTGGCAGGTAGATGAAAATGTTCTTGTAAAGTCTGATTATTGACTGAAGGCTGAATGGCATACTATGTTTGGAAGGACTCTGAGGTTGTGTCTGAATATGGTGGGAAAGAATGCTGTGATGGATTAATGATGCCAACATAGTAACTTTCCATTATTGTTCATCTTATAGCCATTTAAAGCCTTCCTTTTTTTTTTTTAAAATCAGTCTTATAAATAATATGACAATGCATTCTGAAATAAAATTTTCTGGAATATTACTTATAATCCTATAGTCCCTGCAAGTCTCAGCTTCCCACAACATCTTTCTAGAAAATGTTCTGCAACTTTGCTTAAGAGTCATCAGGCTGAATCATGAGGCCACTCCAAAAAGATGTCTTGCTGTATTTATTGTATATTTTTTGAAAACTTGAGCATGGAATTAGCTTTGTATACATGGGGTTGGGGGGCAGATGGTGGTACAGCACAATTTGTCAGTCTGTCAATCCTACTGACCTGCTGAAACCATCTCGTCTCCAACTTCATCCTTCATTGAGAGGGAAGGAATTAAGATCTAGAGTGCTTGTTCCAGGTCAGAAAGGGGGTTCATGAGAGAGTCGGGGCTTCTGGCTCCTTATACAACAAAATTCTACTGCATAGGCAATATTTCATCGGCAGAAAGCTAGTACTGCAGCTGGGGATGGAAGTCGAACACACGTGTGAGAAGAGAGATGAGTTCTAGATACCCGCAGAGTAAGCTCTGAGCACGTGTCAGTAAGGCAGACACAGGGTATTGACACAAGAGTCACTGAAAGGGACCTTTTATTCCAATTCTATTTCAGTCGCTCAACAAATATTAGGTCTAATATTGGTTCTTTATCTGGTTTAGATCCTACAAATTTTGAGTTATGAAATGTTGGATGAGAAATGGAAGAGAAGCAATAAGTATGTAAAAAGTTAGAAAACAGAACCTAAACATGAAAAGTTAAATGAATGGAAATTCTATGAACTAGAGAGAGAGGATGACAGGGCCCTGTTTTGTTTATTTGTTTCTGTTTTTTCTTTTCTTTTTTAAAAATGAGTGCCCATGTGTGTTTTTTTCACAAACTAATTTAAATCACGAAAATATTAACAGTGACCCATAAACCGCCTTTGGTGGTGGTGAATACTTTCTTCCTGGCTGCCAAGTCAGGGGGAAGAGTGACAGTCCTTTCGGTGAAGTCTAAGCATTTGGGCAAAAGCATGAAAATAGATAATAAAAGGATAATAAAAGATCTGACACATTCTGCCAGCCACAATAGGAAATCATAGCGTCCTAAGCTTTTACCTTGGTCGTATGATAAATGTATGTAATGTGAAGCCCACAAATAGAATTTATAGTTCCCAGATTTGGAGAAATCTTTGCTTTATTAGAATATCTAATTTGATACCTGCAAGCCATTCATACACTTTCTGGCTTAAGTCAAACATCAGTGAATACGATCCTACCCTCACGTCCTTCATTCCGCAGGAGAGACAGCTACATACATTCACTCAAATACATCATCACAAACAATCTAAATGTTCTCAGGAAAAATACAGAACTGTCTGAAGACTTTTGTGGTGTGGAGATCTTATCTACTCAAGTTAAAAATCTCCCCCTCACCTCTCCTATTTGTGTTACTTGACGCTATTATAATCAGCTTCCTCATCTATAAGAGGTGTGTGTGTGTGTGTGTGTGTGTGTGTGTGTGTGTGTATGTGTGTGTTGATGTTACAGCTGAGAGAATTAAATGGAACCATGAATTTGAATATTTATATTCATATATAGTAGACTCTCACCAAATGTTAGTTCTTGTTATCATCAGTATTCTGTCATTGTTTTTATTATTATGTCTGGAGTGGGGAAAGTTGGCAATGGACAGATGGGAGTGGGCACAGAGATGGAAGGGAGGAGCCCTATAATGTGAATAGGGAAGTGTCATGGGAATATGGGGACAGGCTGCTAACGACCACTGGCTCACTCATTGTATGACTCTCTGGACTCTGTTTTCCTTGGATTCACTTTCCTCAGCTGTAAATGGTGGAGGCTATGCTCTATTTTTTTAGGTCTCACCATGAGGGTTCTATTATTTTGCCCGGGCCACAAATAAGGAATGAAAAAGAGCCCTTGAAAATTTCAGAACACTACTAAGAAATTTTCTGACCACTAGAAATCTGGGCACATGTGTTAGACTGGAGTCACTTCCTATTAGACCCTTAGGTGCAACTATTAGGTGTTAGCCTACCAATCAGATAAACAAATCAGGTCAGGATGTGTACAAATAATAGAAACCTACTTAAACTACCCTAATCATCCAATGGATATATATTATAAATATGTACCAGTAGCTCATAGAACCCAAGGACATAAAGTATAGCAGACTTCAACAGGGGCTGGACCCATGAACTTGGGTTACTCTCTCCAGCCTCCTACCCTTTGACAGGCATGAAATTAAGTACACATATTTTGGAGCAAGTGCTCTGCCTCCCTCCTCTTCTCTGACCATTGAGAGCACCCCGAGCTCTAGCAGCCTGCAGCTAGTTTGTTCCACTGGCTCTATCTTTGCACCGGCACACATAGTTGGAACAGAGGTCACCAGACTCTGGAGAAGCCAGTTTGTTGACAGGAATGATGCCAACATAACTTTTTGCCTGGGATCCAAGCCTAAGGGCTTGAAGCTGTTTGTTATACTCTGTTAGAAATGTGATCTGAGAAATGCTGCTAGCTAGGACCAGAGTGGCTACCTTTGATCCCTGTGTGGGGACAGAGAAAACACTATGCAAAGAAAGAGCAAAATAATGAGCCAAATACACAGTGAAACACAAGGAGAGCAATATGGAGTCCAGGGGAGAGGCTGAGGGAGAAGAGAAAAAGAATGAATGACCTGCTCCTCATAGCGTTTCCTGTTTCTGTTGGGATCCCTTGAGACCCCTGGCTTCACTTCACACCTTAGGTTTATAGACATCCCTGCATCTTCACAAATTCTCACCTGCCTAAGCCAACTTAACAAATTTCTGTTACCTGTAATCAATGGGTCCCAATTAAATGGGGTGTTACTGCATGCTATGTTACGCCCCCCAGAGTGTTTCCACATATTTCCCCCACTTAAACACTGTTTTTGTTCTACACATTTCCCATCTACACGTTTATGACAAACTTCAGTCTCTCTTTTAAAATTTCTTTACAGGGGCGCATGGGTGGCTCAGTGGGTTAGTCTCTGCCTTTGGCTCAGGTCATGATCCCAGGGTCCTGGGATCTAGCCCCGAATCAGGCTCTCTGCTCCGCAGGGAGCCTGCTTCCTCTTTCTCTCTCTCTCTCTCTCTGCCTGCCTCTCTGCCTACTTGTGGTCTCTGTCTGTCAAATAAATAAATAAAATCTTTAAAAAAAATTTCTTTACAATGTCCATTTCTTCACTTAGAACTTAGGTATAACTGTCTTGAGGGAAACAGAAAAGAAATATGGAGATTCCTGGGGGAAGGGTTACAGAAAAAATAGGTTTGATTCTTTACTCTAGAGGGCAATGTTTCAGTGAGAGAATTACTCAAGTCTCCTAAGCTCTTGACCTATTAAATCAAAATATTCAGGGTAAAACAGGAATCTGTGCTTTTTCACAGTTTCATTACAGGTAATTGCTATGCATGCTAAAAGTTTAAGAGCTATTGTTCCAGAGGAATCCACCAAAGGACAATTTTAAGCACTAGGATCCAAATACATCTATTTAGTTATTTACAATGGCATCATCAGTGGACGTATTTTTCACTCTTTCTACTCTATAGGATGCACAGAAATACTAGTTTATATGGAGATTTATTTATATACTTATTAATTTGTTTTATTAAAACAGGAATGTACTTTGAGTATTAATCTGGAACTTGTATTTTTCACTTTACAATACATGCAGTGGCATCCACCAGGTAAATAAATAATTCTAAACCATGTTTCAAAAATCATGGTGTGACATTCCATGGTATATCATAAGTTATTCAACAATCCTTTTCTTTATGGAAAATAGGGGCTTCCTCTCCAATTTTTCCATAAGTATGCTGAATTACACACAACTACACTATAGATGTATCCTTACATTTTAGTGTTCACAGCTTTTTTTTTTTTTTTTTTAACAAAGCAACCAAAAGCCACGTTGTTGAATCAAAAGATACAATTTTGGATGTTAATAGATACTGAGATATTATTTTCTTCAAATAAAATAACAGCAACATATGAGAGTATCCATTTCCCCAGATCCTCACCAGCATTTGGTGTTATATACTAATGTTTATAATTTTTCAAGCTAACATTTTTTAAATTATGTCCCATCGTTGTTTTAATTTACATTTTGCTGATTATTGGTGAGATTAGACACATTTTTCTCTAATAGATATATGCACTTTTCTTTTCTACTTACTGTCTCTTCATGTCCATCGTACATGTGGAAAAATTTCATTTTATTAATCCATCTTTCTTCTTTTGACCTTGACTTTTCCCAGGTATTTAAAAATGTGTGTAGTCAAATATGTTTCTCTTTTCCTTTTCTGGGTTTCCGGGTTTCCTGTTTTGCTTATCAAGTTCTCCTTTTCCAAAAGTAGGTATGCTCTGTTTTTCCATTTGTAGCTTTCTTAATATTTATTTTAAAATCCTTAATGAATCTTGAACATTCAGGTTCTACATTTTAATAGTTCCAAAATGTCTTTGCTAAAAGTAGCAACTGGCCTGGGAACTTCACGTGAACCCAGTACTGCCCAAGAGTTCTTTAACAAAGAGACACTAATCCCGTTAGCATCTCCCATTTGTTAACAAAAGCTTATCTGACCCACCCTGTAAAGCGACTGGTAACACCACAGCAAATAAGCCAATTTCCTGAAACTATCTTTGCAGCTGAAGTCACAAATCCCCAACAATCAATATTTCTTTAGCTCTTCGCTATTTAAAGTGGGTTCCCACATCCGCAACAGGTGCTTGTGTGGGGCAGGGCAAACTCTAAAAAGATACACGGGTGACGGTTGTATTCTCCCACCACCGGAGCGGGAAGAGCAGGAACAGTCAGGGAGGGGAAGTGACTTGCTCAGGCTTGCGGTGTGATGGTGGCTATGCAGACCGTGGCCCCAGGTTTCCTGATTCCAAGTCAAGTATTTCACACCGTCCCACCGAGCAAAATTTCAAAGTGACCTAGGAGTTTCCTTGGAGCAGTAAACCATTGTTTGATCATTTTATTACAAAAAGACCGGGGAAAGGCTTCGGCCCTCTCTAAATCCTGCTAAACAAATACCAGCCTTGAAAATTGCAAGAGGGGAAGTGGTGTCGGCGGGAGTGGAATAAGCTATCATTCTCTATCTACGCTAGCCCCAAATCACGCCGCAAAGAGAGAGTAACCTTGCCTAAGCCGAGAAAAACCCCGTGGCAGCCCCTAGCAAGTTTGGTGCAGGTGTGAGTGCAAGTTGGGTTGGCATTCAGCTGTATTAACACTGAGCTGATTCGCACACTCCGTCGCTGGCTCCACAGGCCGCTGCTAGAAATAGCCCGGAGAGTATCTGACCCACCGTGCCTTGCCTTCAGTCATGACGGAACTGGACTCAAAAGATACCTGAGTTAATGCCCTCATTACTCATCTCTGGAGGAAATCCAGCCACAGCAGACGCAAGAACACACAGCAACAGATGCCCAGTAATAACAATATGCAAATTAGTCTTGGAAACTGATCCTGGTCCCACTAAACAGGGATGGGAGAAACCAGAGGGGGCCTGAGGAAAAGCAGGCATCACAGCTTCCAAATCAGGGCAAGCATCACAGCCCTCCCGTTCTCCTAACTGGTTGGTTGTCATAGAAACCCGCGTTTGTAGAGTTTCCTGGTACATTAGCTGGAAGAGGATGCTTACATTATCCTTCTCCAGTGTTGCTGGGAGGAGGAAAATAATTCAGTTCTATTAAATAAGTGTTTGCTGAGGGCCTACCACGGGATAGACAGACTCCCAGGGTACCTGCATGAGTACTTGGGTCTTCTTGGAACTGCCTGCTTCCCAGGGGAGACCTGACGAGAAAACAGCTGCAATGGAATGTGATCAGTTCACTAATACTGGTGGGAACACAGACAGCGGAACGATTAATCCTTTCTGGGGATGTTAGTGACCTACAGGGTGGAGGTGACATTTGAGAAGGGCTTTATGTGAAGGATTCGGAAGAGTTTGCTAGTGGAAAACCTGGGTGAGCATTCGGAGTATGAGCTTGAACAAAGGCGTGGAAGCATGGCAGGTCTCACAGAACGCTAAGCCTGATGAATAAATCCGGCTTGATGCCGTAATGAGTTTTGAGAGCTACAGTCAATCATTATGAACTCATACTTCACCACTTCCAAATGTGTTGATTATCATCCTCTTAAGCTAGGTTGAAGTTATCATGGCATTGACTAAAAGAGTTTGCTAAGCAAGAAAGCAACTTAAAGAAATTTATAAGGAAGGTTATTTATCTTCTTACAGGAAAAAAAAGCTATTTTCAAGCACTTTAGGAGAATGTATTCATCAACAGAAAAGGCTTTAGAGCCAGATGAACTAGGGTTTTATTGTCAATCTTAATACTTAGTAAGTGAATGATTGTAGGCAAGTTACTTTAACATTTGCAAGCCCCTATTTTGTCTTGGTTTTGCTTTTGTTTGGATTTTATTTTGTTATATGTACATTGGAGATGATAACATTTTCATTGTGGGATTAGGTTGAGGAGTAGAAAAAAAAATCAAGCAATACGTTCCAGCTGCTCACCCACTGTGCCTGGCACAGAGTAGTTGCTTAATGTTCTAAACTGTTTAAAAATAATAAATGTGAGCCATTAGAAACGCTGGGTATTTCCTCTATGAAGCCTTGGGGGCTTTGAATAAATCTCTGATATGCAAAATAAATCAGTATCAGACCATGCTCAGTTTTGGAAGGTAACTGAAAATGATTCAATTCAACGTCACTTGTTCAGGGAGAAGGAACAACTAACTTATCATGTGAAATTTCTTACATAGGGGTACATGGCTGGTTAGTGTGTAAACCTGACCCACAAATCAGGAATCCTGACTGAATCCAGTTTTCTTGTCACAGAACCGAAGCTGACTTTCTCACCATTATCCATCATTAAAATGGATGCCCCACTTGGCAAGCCACAGGAATCAATTTAAGGCACTGAATATGTACCTAACAAACAGTAATATCACTTCTTCCACTCGGTTGGTCCAAATGTTCGAAATGTAGCTTTTTATAAAAAACTGAACTAAAGAATAAATTGTTCTGTATAAATAAAAACACGGAATTTATTATATTTCTCAAGAGGAAAGTTACATAATTGTGTATAATGCTTGTCTTAGTCTGGTGACATTGGCTACCATCAGCTAAAAATAATCAATAGGACAGATAAAAATAACTGACCCTAACATCTGCAAGGAAAGTTTTATACTTGCATTAAGCTGGGCTGTGTTTCAGTACTGTTGACAGTATTCAGATCTCTTCCGAATATCCAGGTGAGCCGGGCTGCGCCTTCCAGGAACGCCCCAGCTGATGGCGCCCCCTACAGTCTATATGGGGAAATGTGTGGAGAACATACTCTCTCACCTCTGCCTTCCCCTCTCCTGAGTTTTCCCAGGAGACTGCCTCCACTTCTCCAGGCAGCTTCCAATTCTTTCACTTTGCCCAGGGTCATATCTCAATGAATTCCACCCCAAGCAGATCTTCCCAGCTGACGCACTTCGACAATTGTTTATCCAGCAACAACTTTTATTAATCATTAATACTTACTGAGCTCTTACCATGGTAATGAGTACTATCCAAAGGGAGAACTAAGATAAGCACTAACTAAATTTTAAAAGCCATCTGAAACAGATACTGCTATTGTCTCCATTTTCAGATGAGGAAAAGGGAGTTAGGTTGAATAATAATGCCTTACTGGAAGTACCAGGCTTCCAAAACGAGCAGCACTGGTCTAATCTGCAGACATCTCCAAGATGAAAATCCACCTGTTCATAAAGGAAGGGATGGCTGTTCCACATAAAATCAAAACAGCCCAAATATTCCCAGGCTCTTGCAATGTAAAAATCAAATTCAGCTTCATTGTTTTATAGACGGGAAAGAGGTCCCAAGAGGGAAAGTAACCTGTTCATGGTCTTGTTGTCTTTCCCCTGCTTCATCGTGTGCCTTCAAGAAGTGCAGCCTCAGGACTTAACGTTGGTCCTTGGGCAGGGTGGTTGTACATTATGTTTCCTGGAATTGAAATAGTATTACATGTATTAGCATATTTTTTGCTACTGGTTGGGGCTTGGCCAGGGTAGGGGTCGGGGTAGGGAAGCAGAAGCATCAAAAGCAGAGCTTGACCCTTTGCCCACAGTCGCTTTGGCTGTGATGGCAGGCTCTGTTTTTACTGTACTGAGATCATGTGGTTTTCAAGTTATGGACTATCCGACGTTTAAATGTGAACTTTGAATTGGCAGCAATCAGTCAAGCTGCACAACCTTGTGGAGGATCACAACAAAGTCCAGGTTACGGTCACCGTAAAGGGCACAGGTAAGTGTTATGTTCTGCCAGCTTCAGCATCCTAATATTTCAGGGTGGAATCAGTCTCATCTGTTACTGATTATTAGTTGAGGAGAAAAGTCTTCTCTGATTAAACCCAGGTCTGGGGCTAAAGTGAGGCAAATAAGGCTTCTAAGATGCAAAACTTAAGGAGGAAAGATCATGCTAAATTTCCTCTGCATTTGCAGGACCCGGAAGGTGAGCCCCTCACTGAATTTTGTAACCTGGGTACTTTGCATGCCTTGCCTTGATTGAATCATTTCCACCCAGTGTCTGGGCTGCTTCCAGTTCCCTCTGCCTCCCATACTTCACTCATTTGAATGTTGCTCAGTCAGCCTTCTTAAGGCTTTTTGAATTCCCTTAATAACCATCCCAAACAGACCCTGAATCATAACATTTTAATCCGTTATCCAGAATCCAGCCCTGAATAATTCTTGTAAATTGCTGATGGCTGGGCATTTGGCATTTTCTCTGGATTTAGCCTGGGGTGGGGAGGCCATGGTTCTTTGCAAGGAGTGAGGAGCTTCACCCTAGGGCAGCAGAAGCTGTCTGAATGATTTACACTAGGCCCCAATCCAAAGTGTGCCAAGTGGGTTAGGAGCCCAGCCCCAGCAAGTAAGCAGCATTAAAGGGGCACCTCTTAGATGACCGATACCCTGGAGTATCTCCTATGGACAGAGAACTGTCCCAAGTACTAAGATCAAGATAGAATCTTGTTGCTCTGGTAATCTTTAGCTATGGGCCTGGAATCAAATCCCTAATCCTGGCTTCTGTGATTCTACAAATGAGCAGAAAGGAGCTGGAGCAAGTGAATGTGTAGGGTGGTCCTTGGTCAACAGGTCGGTTTAGAGTTCTCAGCCACTTGCATTTTTCAGTAAAAACAGGAATAGATCAGCCAGTCATGAAACTTTTGCTGTTGTGTAGGTTTGCAGGAGCTGGAATCCCGTCTCTTGGTTCCTGGAGATACTCTTATTCTTCCAGGAAAATTCTCACTACCTTGTGATGCTATTCTGATTGACGGAAGCTGTGTGGTGAATGAAGGCATGCTCACAGGTAGGCTGTTGTCATGGAGCTTCTCCTTTCCTGTCCAACACCTAGGCCAAGAGTTAGCAAAGTGCATCAACACATCCTTCCCTGCTTTATACCAGCCTGATATTAAGATGTGGGGAGACAGGTGAGGGAGACACAACTAGGCTATTCATGCAGATGGAGACTCCATATATGCAAAGAGGAAACATTTAATAGCTTAAGAATCAAGTGACAATAAATACAAAATTTTTTAAATAGAAGAAAAGTCTAATGCATATGATTCATTTCCCGATGGGTGGGGTGAACCAGGTGAACCGGGTGAATGCATAAGACTGCTTGGTGCACGGTATCTTCATAAACATGAACATGGTTGACACGCCTATCCAAACACAACACAACAGGAAACCAACAGTTCTCACAATTGGCAGGGTGCAGAGATTTTATCCAACCCTGCTCCCTGTAGATGGAAAACTGAGCCCCAGGATTCCCTGGGAAGGAGATTGAATTGAACCTTCAAGGAAAGGCCATGTAACAGTTCTGTTCTTTAGAACTGTGTTTCCAGTTGATCTTACTGGGCAGAAAGCCAGTTTTCTTGTAATGGTTTGAACTGTCATTCTTATTCTTGATTGTATTTCGTAAAGTTCACTTGAATTTGTGTAATTAGCAAGGCACTAGGTATAAAATATTCTTCAGTCAAAAGACCCCCCAATACACAGGACATCATAATAAGAAGAAACATACAATAACACAAAATAGAAAATATTTGTTTTTTGCTGCTTACAAATTGTTGTATTTTTCTGTTTCCGAGTTGCTGAAGACAGGAAAAATACACACACGCATGCACAGCGTTTTTAATATCACCTAAATGTAAAGTACATTACCAATTCCTAAATTGTTCAACATAAGCAGATTTCACATTAAAAATGGGTCTGCTTAATTTAAAATTGAGGCAGGAAAATGGAGTAAACATAAATATGCTCGGTATAATTACAAAATACCCCTTTAGTGTGTTGAAATCTAACTGCCTTATAATGATAGCGATGAGGATTTGCATACTGATCATATCCTTCATCCAGAATGTTGCCATAGTACCCGATGCACAAACCTCAAGCCCAAGAAAAACTGTCCTCCTCACTCCCAGGTAGCAACTCTCTCACATTTCCAGCAGCCTGCCAGGGAAGAATGGCTTTTCTCACTGGCAAAGGAGCATGGCTGTGAGGAGGAAGGGGAGGACTGATCAGGTTTATGCCCCTGGGTGTACTGACTTGGGTACATGGTTCTTGCCTTGATTCCAGGAAAACTCAGAGAGTTCCGGAGAAGTAGAGAGGGTAAACAATGCTGCTTTTCCACAGTTTTCCAGAATTGACCTAAAATGACCTTAAGAAGTAAGTGGCATTTCTTGGGTCTGTTTCTGGAAAAATAAGGTCACCAGCATTAATATCTATGTAACCTAAGTACTAATAAATGTCAATTTTAGGGACTTAAACATAAAACAGAAGTACATATATTTCTTTCTCATTGTTTTCTTCAGAAAGATCTAAATACCACCATGCTTTAAATACGTTATTATGCAGCCAACATAGATCTGCCCGCTCATGTACACTATTTGTAAAAAGGATCCTGATTGAACAATCAGATTATGCTTAGATTCCTGAAAATGCGTATATCTTCCTAGAGCATTTGTCCACAAATTTGACTCAGATTTTTTGGTTTTTGTTTTTCTATGTGCAAGTCAGTCCTTTGCATATATGGAAGTCTTTATGTCTTTATTTAGAAGAAAAATAGCAAATATTCCTAGCATCTCTAGAGCAATTTACATTTTATAACTAACTTTTATATCTCACTTCATCATAGCATAAAATAAATGAAGAGCTGTTATAATACCCAACTTCCAGATGAGGAAACCCAGGTGGAGAGAGACCAGACTGGTCAGCTAGCAAGTGCCAGGGTCAGAGGTGGCTTTTGCTTCCGAACAGGAGGGACCATGGGAGGAGGAGGAGGAGGATTCTAAGAGGGGTAAAGCTCTCATTTCTTGTGCCTTATCATTTCTTTTCTCTCAAATAGATAGTCCTACTCACAGCACATGCCCATTATAGGATCTTCCTCCTCCTCATCTCCTTAGCCTCATCCTATTGCCATAAGCTCAATTATGCAAGAAATTTAATTTTATAACTAAACTTAGTTTTAATTTTTGTTCCAAATTTGCCGTCCTTGAGAGTAAGTAGTGGTATAAGTCAGTCGTTCCCATCAGTTGGCGGGTCCCCTGATGCAAGGCACTGGGGAGGTAGGTCTGGTCTAGGGTAACTCTTCTGTCTGTTGCCCCCACTCCCCACTCTGGACTTGGGAAATGTCCCAGGCCTGTGTCCCTGCAAAAGGAAGCCAAGTGGTACCTTTCACTCAGTTTTCAGAAACTTCTAGAGTGTTTCCTTACACTTTTCTCAGGGACACATAATATCTAAGTTTCCTTTGGATCCTTCTAATTTCCAATCCAGAGATTTTTATTTAGCTAGAAAAGTAGTAGAGGGAAGGCATAGTGAACAGAAAAGTTTTATTTTTATTCTCAGGTGGTCTCTAAAGTTCATGGTCAAACTTATGAATGACTTCTGAGACCCAAAAGCCAGTTACCAACTCCTCAGTCCTTTCTACTTCTGAAGGAGGTGAACCCCTTCAAGTTACAGCTCCTCATGAAGCAGTCAAGAGGCAAAAGGGAATAAATACTGTGGGGGAAATTCTATTAATGTTCTGAAATTTCTCTTAGCAAAATAGCTCATTTCTCTTCATTCTTGTATATATTAAGCATTATGCTAAGGTTTTATATATATTATTTCATTCAATCTATAACTCTCTAGATGGGAGAATCTAAGGCCCAGAGAGGGTAAGTCATTTGCCTAAAGTCACACATTTTAAAAGTGGTAGAGTTGCTTTTTGGATTCATTTGTTTATTTATTTATCCATTCATTCATTCCATAAATGTGTATTAGCTCCTATTTATGGAGCACTTTATTAGGTGCTGGGGATATAGCAGTGAACAAGGCAGATAAGATTCTGCCCTCATGAGGGTGACAGTCTAGTGGGGAGAAAAAAAAAAAACCATGAGAATTGGTAAATGACATAAATTTCCAATGACACGTTTTTGAACATAAATGCCAAGAAGAAAGTAAAGCACTCAAATCCAGATCTTTTGACTTGAGAACGTAGGCCTAAAACTAAAGGTCCCTCATTCTCTTAGTAATTATGGGACAGATTGGTAGTATTCACACTGCCATAATCCCCTCCTTCTCTCTCTACTCATAGTGACATATTTGAAATGTGTGTGTGGGTAGTGTGCAGAGATCCGAGTCGAACACACAGGAATTTCCTGAAGTGGTGATTTCACATTTGCATCCTGTCAGACAAGCTTGTAATGAGTTGCTAGGTCAGCTCTTTTCTCTCTTCCCTTTTCCTTTCCTTCTATCTTTCACTTCTCCCTTTCTTTCATTTATTCATTCGTCCATCCATTTATTCAGTAAAGGTTCGGAAATGCCTACTCTGTGCTAGGCACTGTGTTGTTCCTGAGTGGCAAGACAAATGAGAGATGACCACTAGCCTCAAACAGCTTCCAGTCGAATGGCTCCAAAATAGAATGGACAAGAACGTGGCATTTCATGCGGAGGCACTGGCTCATTGAGGATAAGAGGCAGAATTCCACTTCACAGCAGCCAGTGCTTCCAGGTCCCAGAAGTCAGCGGAAGTTGATGATGAGTGTTTGTCCTTCTAAAACACTCTCCAGACTCTTTAGACCTCCAAACATTTATAGGCAAATCACTCTTTCTTGGGATTCTGAGAAAGGCCAAGCTCGAGACTCCTCATTAATATGTGAATAGCGTAAAAGAGCCTTGAAAGTCATTTCTGTGTTAAAATCACATCTGATTTGAATGTTATCTTTGGAACATTATCTCCAAATGACTTCCATCTCTGGTTGATTGACTGCCTGCCTGCCTGCCACCAGTACTGTGGGTAGTGTGTGCAGAAGCTATCCACTAATATTA
Organism: Lontra canadensis; assembly: GCF_010015895.1. Taxonomy (NCBI): domain Eukaryota; kingdom Metazoa; phylum Chordata; class Mammalia; order Carnivora; family Mustelidae; genus Lontra; species Lontra canadensis. The sequence goes on along the minus strand of NW_022631267.1, from coordinate 212,918 downwards.
GCCTAAGACTGTATTGTAGATTAATATTCTGTGATTCAAAAGCAGAAAAACATTAGAAATTGTCTCTAAGTATCTGCTTCTACAAAGGCTGAATTCAAAAACAATGGGGATACAGTGATTTGGAGATTTGTCAAAAAGTTCTATCCCTTTTCCAAAACCACTTAGAATATAACTGGTAAAGCCAAACAAAGAATAAATAGCATAACTGTTTTAAAGAGAATGAGTTAGGAACAATGCTTGGCTAAAGGAATTTCCTGAGAATATTCAAGATCACTAATAAAAATTGTATAGGTTCTTGTACCTTAGGATGTAAAAAATGCATCATGTAGAAAACTAGTTTTGAAAAACCAATCATAGAAAAACCTGGGTAATTGTTTTTATTCAGTTCACCCAGGCATTCAGCAAAAATATGTCTTTTGAACCTATTACATACCAGCAAGGAAAATGAGCAGTGTAAAAAGTTATAATGTCCAAGTCCTTGCCCTCAGTTATTACCTAGGAGAGAGAGAACCTGAATTTGTGTAACTATAATCAATATAATACTATTTCCAAATTAGAAATATGACATGTTATTTTGCTAATTGAACATTTAGCAAAAGACTGACGGAATTTTAAATTCATTCTAGTGCTTTTTAAATCTGAGAGCCAGGAAGTGTTATTAGCATTTTTATTTTGTTTCTGAAACCTATCCTTTTAAACTCCGAGTTAATTTTCTTTGTATTTTCTTTGTATTTTAAATAACCCGTCTTCCTGCTGCTATCAGGAAAAGTAGAGGAATAGTACCAGCAAAGAATGGCAGTGGCCTGGTTTAGCTGGAATGTGTAGGAAAAAGAGCCAGTGATGCCCAGTTTGTGGTGGCTTTGAAAATCTAGCAAGAGAGAAAGTTTGCACTCGGGACCCTTCCAAACCTCATCCTATATTTCTCTTCATCTGCCTATTTACCTGTATCCTTTAACATATCGTTTAACAAATTAGTAAATGCAAGTATTTCCCTGAGTTTGGTGAGCCACTCTAGCAAATTAATTGAACCCCAGAAGGGGATTGTGGGAACCTCAGATTTATTAGTCAGAAGCACAGGTGATAATGTAGATTTGCAACTAGCATCTGACATGGGGGGAGCGGGGAACAGTCCTATGGGGCTGTGTCCTTAAGTGGTGAGATCTGATGCTGTCTCTAGGCAGATAGTGTGAGAATTGAATTGTATTCAGTTAAATTGTAGGACAACCAGCTAGTGTCACAGAATTGCTTGTTGTGGGGAAAACCCCCACCCATCTGGCATCAAGAGTGTGTGAGTGAGTGTGGTAGTAGCATCATAGCAAAGGAGACCCATAGGAGGAAGGACTGAAGGTTTCTCCCAACTCAGGAGGTCAAGCCAGATTGTGGGTGAAATACTTACTCATTTTAAAAAAAAGAGGTATTAATTCTACTGTAGTCTCAAATTATTATTATTAAAATGTGTTTTGTGTCAAGGGGCTAAGCAATTACAGGTAATCTATTGATAAGGCAATCATCATGAGTCAGCAGTTACCAATGAAGGCTTTGGGATACAAATGCAAGAGTCCAAGAATGAATCAGTGAGGCCCACTCAGAGGCAAAAGCAGTAAGAGTTGGAGAATCAATCCATGAGAGGGAGGAGCATGGGAAAAGGAGGTGATTCTGAGACTGTAAACAAAAGGGTGGAACCATAAATAGTCAGGAGGACGTTTCATGATGAAAATATTAATATGGATTGTAGATATTGTAGATATGGTGACTTGGGGATGCTAGTAAGATATCCAGATTGGGATGAACAACCCACCACTGGGAAATATAAAACAAGAACACAGGAGGGAGGGAAGATGAAGATAGATGTCATTGATCTAATGATTTAGAAGTATTAATTAATGAGAATAGAGCGGAGATGATCCAGAAAGAAAAAAAAAGATGTCCTGTTATATTGATTTCTAGTTTTCACTACAAGCTCCAAAAACATCATGAAAAATATTTTATAGATTGTATGAGGGTGTAATTTCTTTTTCATCTCTGTACTTCTAGGACTCTACCTCTACCGTCACACTCAATGTTCCAAACACCCTCAGCCATCTTTAGTGCCCAGAGCACAGCAAGCTCTTGCTGTCATTTCTTCCAAGAACACTTTCCTCTTCCCCTTGTTCTAGTTGGCCTCATTTCCTTTTGAGTTGTCATTTATTAATAGTCCAGGACCTCTTTCCTGGATAATCCTCTCTTGGGTTAGATCTTCAGATCACCTGGTACTACTACAAAAATACTTCTCTTATTGTATTTTTATTAATTATATACTACTCTTTATTGGCTTAGCCCCTGGGCCTCTGAGGGCAGGAATTCTGTTTGTCTTGTTCATCAGTATATTCTCAGCACCTAGAGCAGTGCCTGGCACAGAAAAAGCACTTTATTTGAATATTTGTTGAATGAATGGATGAATGGATAGATAAACAAGTAGATGAAAGGGAATAATAATAGTTATACACATTTTTTAAAAAGATTTTTTATTTACTTGACACAGAGAGATTACAAGTAGACAGATAGGCAGGCAGAGAGAGAGAGGGAAGCAGGCTCCCTGCTGAGCAGAGAGCCTGATTCAGGGCTCGGTTCCAGGACCCCGGGAACACGACCCGAGACGAAGGCAGAGGCTTAACCCACTGAGCCACCCAGGCGTCCCAGTTATACACATTTTACTTTATAGTTCCTTCTTTGACTAGCATTGATCTGGGCTTAAAGAATACTAGTGTGGACATTTAAGTGACAATTCCCTTTGCTAAAATGGCCTGCTTTTTAAATTATAACAGCATTCCATGCAGACCAGGTATGGAAAATATAGGTAAATTTAAATTAAGTAAATATCTGATATATAGCCAAATATACCACTGCTTGCATCACCAGCATCCCTGAGAAGTCATCTGACTCGGGGATGCTCAGTAAGACCTGAATAGCTGTGTTTGTATACTTTCTTGAAGCTGGAAAGTACCAGCTCTAAATGACTACCTGAGATCACATGGAATCAACAAAAGACAATCTTCTTCAGGAGAAAGTATACCTGTCACAAAGACACCATTGCCCCGTGTGGACAGCACCATGGCCTGGAAATCCCACAGCTTGGAAGATTATCGGAAGCACGTCCTTTTCTGTGGGACAGACGTTATCCAGGTCAAGCCGTCTGGGCAGGGGCCAGTGAGAGCAGTTGTCTTGCAAACAGGTTGGTAGATTCCACTTTTGTACATTTAGTTCATGATTAGAGGTGGGGGGATTGGACTGGAACAATTTTGTTTGGGAATATGTAGTTTGCTACATTCTGGTAATAACAGCCATACTCATTTGTAGTCGGACCCTTGTTGTTCTAAGTTGCCACCATTTCCAAATGAATGGTTCGTTGTTAAACCACGTGTCTATGATGAAGCATATACAGAGATGAAGTAGATTTCCTCAAAGGCAAGACTATGTTATTATAGGTTTGTTTGTTTTTGTTTTTGTTTTATGTCCGCGTGCTTCTTTTCTTTTCCTTCTATACCCACTCTGAGTGATTACCAAGAAAACAGTTCCAAAATCATTGCTTGAGGACTTTTTCCTTTTAAAGTGCTGCTTGCTAGGATATTATTTCAAGATCCCTGCTGGATACCTCCACTTAGTTTCCCTACAGACACTTCAAAGTCGAGGCATCTAAGGACTCATCCTCCTCTTTCTGTTGACGGCTTTACCATCTAGCCAGTCCTTCCACATCACCTTTAATTCCTTACTTTCTCCCGAACCAAGTAGGGCACCACATCCTGTTGATTCTACAAATACCTCCCAAGTCCTGTCTCTCTCTCCTTCATCCCCACAGTTGGTGTTTTGTCCAGGCCCTTCATCATCTCTTGTCTAACTATTACAAGAGAAATATTTTTTTGACTGTTCCATTTGAGCTTTTGCCTGAAATACTTTGTCTTGACTTCTGTTCTGTCTATCCCTTGCTCTGTCACCAAGTCATATTTCTAAAACATATTTTGAAGCAGTTTATGCACACCATGCTCAAAAACTTTTCAAAACTATTAATATTATGCCCAATCTTTCATATTACATGATGCAGCCAATACCTTCCATGACCTATCCTAGCTCGCTATATTTACCCGTGAACTTTGTTTCTGCCAGCCCACACAAGCACAAATTCAAAACATACCTTGCACTTTGTTGTCTCAATGCTTTAGTTAGGCTATGATTCAATTGTTCTACCTGTTTTTTTTAATTAAAAATATCAAGTTTTCTTTCAAAGTAGTCAGTAGGCATAAGAACATCTCTCAGCTAGCTGATGAACAGGAGCTAATAGATGGTAATCATGGAAGCACCCTGATCTGAGCTTGTAAAATGCTGAAGCAACAGGTTAGAGAAAGCTCTGCTCCTTTTCTCCAAAGCCTACAAAGCCATGTTTGAGGAGCCAAGCAAGATGTTCACAAGGCATAGGAATTAAGGCATTTCACACTTAAAAATAGTGACCTATTTCTAGTAGTCAATTTTTTTTTTTTTTTGCCAGTGACTTAGATTTTAATGGATACCTACAAAGTGCTATGCCCTGAGGGCTAAAGGGAAAAAAAAAAGTGAGATACTCCTTGACCTTAAAGAAGACTGTGGTCTGGGGCAGGAAACAAGTGAATTTATAGCTAACTAAACAAAGAACAGTGATAGATGTCATGTGATTAAGTATTATAGGGACTCCAAAGAAGGGGAGAAATTATTTTTGATATGAAGTTTGATATGAAGTCCCATATTTTGATATGGGAGTAGAATTCAGGAAACATTTTGTTGATGAGGTGGCATATTGAGCCAAGCCTGATAGAATGGGAAGGATTTAGCCAATCTTATCAAAGAGCTAAAAAGATCCTGATCTGTTTCTGCAAAACACAAAGGAAAGAATGCGCTGGAGTCATCTGAGAACAGTGTTAGTTAAAAGTCTAGCAAGATAGTAGTCTACTGGATTGATGGGGCTTGGAATGCTATGCCTAGAAATTTGAACTTTATTATAAAAAATGGAGGCTCTGGAAGGTTTTTGAGCATAAAAATGACATGATGAGAGGCACATATATTTAAGAAATTACTTGTTTTGTGCTTTCCTTTTCTTTTAATTTTCTATTGTTTTCAACACATATTTGAGCTTTAAAGTCTTCTTCTCTCAGAAGCTCTTCTTCTCTGGTGACTGCATCTGTTGGTTCCTTAGTCTTCTTTCCCCCAGTCTTGCACTTGAGTGAGGAGCTGCACTGTGTGAGCCACTGAAACACTGACTCCCAGAACAAGAGAAACTGAGCAGGGTTAAGGAATGCCATTTATTGTTCCTGGCAATCTTGTAAGAATAATAAATGTAAATATACTGTTAGCAATGGTGTTTTCATTCCATATTCAAATGACACTATTAACCAATCCTTCACTTGATGCAAACCATTTTGGGTTTGGGGGAAGCTGTATTAAAGGAACTTACTCCACTTGCAATTATCTTCATGTAGGTTACAATACTGCCAAAGGGGACTTGGTAAGATCCATCCTCTACCCTCGGCCTCTGAACTTCAAACTATACAATGATGCCTTCAAGTTCATAGTGTTCCTGGCCTGCCTTGGAGTTGTGGGTTTCTTCTATGCCCTTGGTGCATATATGTACCATGGAGTAAGTATTGGGGGTAAGGTTTTTAATAGCATAGCTTTCTCAAGGAACTTGACCTAACTCAAAAGGATTAGATAAGGTTACCTTTTAGCCCCATCATTGTGTGAGTCAGCACGTCCAATGGAGTTTTCTTAGATGACTAAACTATTCTATACATACACTGTTCAGTTTGGTAGCCCTTAACCACATGTGCTTATTGAATGCTTGAACTGTGGCTAGTGTGACTGAGGAAATAAACTTTCAATTTTACTTCATTTTAACTACTTTAATTAATTCAATTTAATTTAACTAATTTGATTATTTGATTAATTTCAATTTAAGTACCCATATGTGGTTAGTGAAAATTGTATTGAATGACACAGCTATGAAAAGTTGCAAAGTTCATAGTCCTTTAACCATTTTGATGGGAATGAGAGGTTACTGTGTGTGTGGCATTTGCAATACCCAAGCTTCAGAGGTAATACATGCTTCTCAAGTCTGATAGGATGGATGGAGTCCCCTTGACTAAGGGGACTTAGTCAGTCATACCAGAGAGCAGAAATGGCATACTAATTAGAGTGAACAAAGGACAAAGCAAGAAATGCAGATGTGTCTTCTGGAACCAGTAAGCAACTGAGACATTAAGTCTAGAGAGGTAGAAATAGGTCACATGGAGGGGAATCTTGAATTCCATGCCTAGAAATTTAGGATTATTTGAGAATGTTGAAATATTTGAGTGTGTACATTGTCCAAGACATACCTGACAGACTATGTAGGCAATGAATTGCTCTGTGTTCTGTTGGGTTCTGAAATGGAATTAAATGTTCACTTTTACAGGGATGCCTGGGTGGCTCAGTCAGTTCAGGGTCCAACTCTTGATTTCAGCTCAAGTCATGATCTCAGTTGTGAGATCAAGCCCTGTCAGGCTCCACACTCAGCTCCTGAGATTCTTTCTCTCCCTCTGTCCTCCCATTTTCTTTCTCCCCACTCACACAGTCTCTCTCTTAAAAAGAATAAAAATTATAAATGTCTACTTTTACAGAACTGTATGCAGCATGGATCCCCACTTTCTTTTAAGCTTCATGGTATCTGGTTTCATTTGAATGTCCCTCTTAATAGTTGTGTTGGCTGGACAGAGAAGTAGATGACCTCTGAAGTCCTTTCTGGTCCTGAGAGTCTGATTCTGTGGTGAATTGTGTGGTCCTTTCTGTAAGACATATTAGGATCTTAAGAATGTGGGCTCATAGGGAAGAAGAAAAATTATGAATAAAAGGATCCAAACATAGATATGAAACTGGGTATGGGTGACCTAATTACAATGCCCAAATTGGTAACTTTAGTGCATTCTATGTGTATTATTGGGGAGAAGGGTAAATATTGCTGGAGAGTCACAAGAATTTCCAGGCCATGTTCATGCTCACACTTGCACTTTGGTTAGTCATTTCAGTCTTATATAAGCCCCCAGGGAGTATTTCTAGGTAGGAGAGGGCAAAGGAAGCCATGGTGTAATGGTACCAGTAGCATAGATCCTGAAAAGAGCTCCAGCCAGTGGGACTGGAACTTGAGGCAATGTGCCAGTTTTATATGGGGAGCAGGAGTGTTGAGCATGAAAACAAGTAAAAAGTCCCTGCAGTGTTTGGGAATGAAGATTTCCTGGGTGAGACTCAGCATCCAATATACACCAAAATAATGACACTAATCACAAACCCCGTCTTCTTGGTCATAACCTGGGGCCCTGTTGGCTGCTTCTATCTGTACTGGCTCAGGACTTGACAGGGCTGAGTCCTCAGGGTCAACACTCCACAGCTATAATTGGAAAAAGCAGGAGTTGATGGATTTTGTAATAAATTTGAGATTGAACCAATGATGTATTGAGCAGGCATTGTTACTGAACTTGAACCTGAGTTTCCAGTACTCAGAAGAGGATTTTATGGCTAAAATTATGGTTGATTTCATCAAAATCTAAGGTAGAGCCAGTAGTATCTAAAGTATTTGAAACATACAACAAACCACCCTGTGATTTGATCTGGGCTCCACTCTCATCAGTCATGTGAATTTCTGCAGACTTGACTGGGATTCTGACTTGATGAGAACCGGCCAAATAATACAACACAATGGTCATGTATTTGTACCCTGGAGTGGGACAGACTAGCGTTCAGATCCTCACCATTTAATTAGCAGGTGGATTGAGGAGTTATTTAATTTTTTAAGCTTTGGTTTCCTTATCTGTTAAATAGAAAAAATAACAGTATTTAAAACATAAGGTTGCCATGAGAAATCACTAAATAATGTATGTAGATTAACACAATGCCTTCCCCAGAACATGAGTAGTGAGAGCAAAGTATTTTTACTATTGACCTCCCTATAACAGATAATACATGCTGAGATCTTAGCAGAATCTTGGTCATCATCTTTATCAGGTCACCATTCATTTCTTATATGTGCTGGGTACCTCCTCTATGTCAGAAACTGTGCTAAGGCTCTGTATCTAGAAATGAATAAGATGAACTTAAAAATGATTTCAAAAATGTATAAGCTAAAGCTGCTTCCCCAAAGGAGTTTGGAAACTTTTGAGAGAGATTTATAACCTAACCATCAAGCCAGTGTGTGAAATGTTACAAATTCAAGGTGGTCTCTGTGCCTGGGAGTCCAGACAGTGTGTTATGATGAGCAGAGGAAGGATGGTGCTCTGGGTGGAGAGAATGCGAAGTGAAAAGAAACAGAATCAGCCAAGGGCAGGATGGACATAGAGTAGGGATCAGAGTCCCCTTTTGTTCTCAGTGGGAGACAACTTGTCTATTCCTTAGGCACACCCAAGAGAGTGCTTAGTCCCACCAAGAAAGCCAGATCACTTTGAATACTCTTGTGGTATTATAGGAGATGGGGCCAGAAAGGGTGCCAGACTGCTCTGCTGAGCTAACCTGTATGTCCCTCCCTCCCCAGGCTTCTTCAAGAGATACCACGACCATGGCCCTGCTCCTCTTCACCATAACTGTCCCTCCCGTGCTGCCAGCTGCCCTGACTATAGGCATCGTGTATGCACAAAAGAGGCTGAAGAAAAAGAAAATCTTCTGTATCTCCCCACAGAGAATCAATATGTGTGGGCAAATAAACCTCGTGTGCTTTGACAAAGTATGATCTAAACTTTCCAGGTTGGAGGTTAATGATTTCAAGGTACAGCAGAGCTGGAAAAGGACTCCAAGAATGCTTTGCTGACAGCACTCATTTTACAGATGGGAACACTGAAGCCAGAGAAGGTCATACAGTGAGCTAGCATGAGACCATGTTCTAGAAGACCACTCTACTGAGTCCTGAGGAAGTGGTTTAGCTATCACATCATGAATTCCTTTCCTATAAAATTTAATATTTTTGTGCCCATGTTGGATTTTAAAACAGTCTCCTATTATAAAAACTTCTATGACTGACTTTTCAGGCAAAAAATGTTGGGATATTTCTGTTCCCTGAAGTGCTTTGTTTGTCCTGTGCCTCACTGAGCATATCCCCTTCATTTCCTCTGCTTCTTTTAAGGAAAGGGAGGGAGGGGACCATGGCTATGTTTATGCACTCAGTCCCTCCTTTCTTCTTTGATCCTCAGGTTAGCAAAATTCCACACAAGCGAATATGTCCCTGTGCTTAGGGTCCTAGAAGTGGCAGGGGAGAAGTATGTCTAAATGGGGAGGATTGCTACTCTGGGACAGGTTCTAAGACCCCTTCCGGTGCCTCTCCTGTAGGGATATGGAGGGACCTCAGCCACGTTTGCCTGCTGTTCAGATCCTGCCTCTGCTTGGACAGGTCAATTTAACTGCTATAACACAGTGGACCTGGCCTGGTTCTTCTCCACTTCATTCCCATTTGAGTAATTCATAAAGGCTTTGCCACTTTTTATCTAATCTACATTGGCCAAGAGCCCCGTTAATGAGATGTCCCTTGTTCTGCGAAGTTCTTGACTTAGCTGAGGAAGCAGGTAAAGCAGAAGTGTAGACAATGATAACACAGTGAAATGCATGCTGAAAGAGGTATGAACAAGGCCTTGAGGTGAAGTTACCTGCCATGGGTGAGGGTCACTTTCGAGCTGTGGCTTTGGGGTTATACAGAATGGGCCCTGGCCTCAGAAGCAAGCAGTTCAGAAGCACAGTGATATCAGGGCCATTGGCACATGGGGGACAGAGGACAGTGGGGTGTGGCTAGATTGGGGGCTCTGTGGTAGGGGATGCAGGTGGAGAGAGGAGTGAGTCCAATTGCTCAAGGCCTGATGTGCCAAGCTAAGGACTGGAGTTTTGTTGTGAAGGAGAATGGGGGTCTTACCATTTATTTTAAGAAGATGGGTGACATTGTTTTTTGTTTTTGTTTTTGTTTTTAATTTTTATTTATTAATTTGAGAGACGGAGAGAGCACAGAGAGGCAGAGAGAGAGGGAGAAGCAGGCTCCCCACTGAGCCAGGAGCCCAATGTGCGGCTCGATCCCAGGACCCTGGGATCATGACCTGAGCTGAAGGCAGATTCTTAACAGGCTGAGCCGCACAGGTGCCCCTGGGTGACATTGTTATAGGTGTATTTTATTTATTTCATCCAGGGTAATTGGTAAGAAGGGACAGAGGGGAGATAGGACTGAGACAAAAAGCTATCTGGGAACATTGTCCTAGACAAGGAGGGCAAAAACGGAGAGTAGAGGTGGAGGAGTCTAACTCCTGTCCATTTGAATGCAGCTGGCGAAAAACCAGGAGTAGAGTTGATGAATCTTGGCCCCTAGCTGGAAGTAGAACAGCTCTAAGTTTATTTTTGTTCTATTCTTGTTGAATTTCCTTTGGCAAGAAAGCCCTTAACCCCACTCATCAGGAACCACTAGGGTTAACTTAACAGTAACCTCCTTTTAGTTTTAGGACCAGAGAACAGCCCCTGGGAAGTTTTCTGGCAGGGATTCCCAGTACTTATCCAGGAGCCTCACTAGTGCCTGTAAAATAAGAGGGAGATTATAAAACACGTTCATTTCATAGTCATCTGTTTCTAAAAGTAATTCTTCCAGAGGATGTTCATTTTACATCTCTTATAAAGTTTTCTTCCTCCGCATCCTCACGTGCTCTTTTGCCAGAACAACTGAAGGACTGCTTCTCCCAGGCTTGGCCAAACCCCAGTGGCATGATAGCATGTTATAGTGCAAAGAACTCTGGATTGGAAAATCATCAAAATGGGAAGTCAGATCCTGGGTCTGACATTGAGTTTCTGTGTGATCTTTTAAGGGAAAAAGTTTGAACTCTAATAATCTCTAAATGTCTTTCTAGATTTCACATTGTCAAACTCTACCAATATGCTGTTGGAATAAAGCACCTCACAATTAACTGAAGCCCTATCTACTGTTATTTCCATTTTGAAGACATTCACCACTGGGTTTCTGCGTACATCTGTTCTCATATATTTCTAGTTTATGTTGCTTTGTTACAAAACAATTTCTCCTTTTCTATCCAGTTCATCCTATGCCTGGGCTAGTATTCATGCTAAGAAGTTTGCTTTTTCTGTCTTACCCCCTTTACAACTGCAACTATAATTTACTTTTCTTTCCGTTCATGTCTAGTTTTATTGTATAAAGATCATTTTCACATGGAGAAATAACACAGTCCCATTTCTGTTTTGTTTTGGTATCAATTCTGTTTTCATGTTCAAAATATGATGTTTAAAAATATAATCTGATCATCAGGAAAACACTTCAGTTTGAATTAAGCTATTAACTTTTTTATGGAAAAAATTAAGAGGATTTGAAATCTAAACACACAGGTTGGGACCCTTACAAATTGCAGGAGGGAAATGAAGCAAATAGATTTTTGCTATTGTTCTTTAAGGAATAACTAACACAAAGCATGTTAGCTTTCTGGGAAGTCCAAATGAATTAATGAAACCAAAATTCCTTCATTCTTTACTTGAAAGTCTAGTATGGGTTTTGTCTTTCTGCATATTTTGCAAAATGTATTTAACTTTATCTAGACAGGCTAGATTCTGGCTCTTTCTTTTCAACCTGCAGGCCACTGGACCTTGAGGCTGCTCATTTCATCTCTAACCTGAGAATGTCCTTTCCCTGTTTACTCAGTTGTTAGAATTGGAAGCATCATAAGCACTTCATTGTAAAGCATTATGCCTATTTTATGTTTTTTTAATGACAGAAATGTCATTGATAGAAGACTAGAAAATTCAGTGTCTTGTACAGAAATGATTTTAAAAGAATAATGACAAAGACCTGGGTGTCAGTATTGAAGGACACACCCCAGCCCTTTGGTAGTGTTCTGTTTAGCCTTGACAGTGCTGAAGCAGTGTGGCCTCATGCTTACTCTGGGTGTTGGCTTCTTGCATAAAGACACCAGCGTCTGTAATTAATAGTTGACTCTGAAGCAATGAGCAAATTCAAAGTTCTGTGATAGTACTTAGTTTCATGTAGCTTTCTCTGTTACATTATGTGACAAATATTCTCATAACACAGCAAATCAAATTCTCCCAACCATTTTCCTCTTGATCTAACAATAAAACTCTTTCATGGGCATTAATGAATATTTATTATTAGCACTTCATTATCTCCAAATTCTCAAAGTCCTTTATCAACATTTCATTATCAATCTGGACAGTCACCGTGTCACCCATATTTTATAAAATTGTTATGAACCAGATGGCACACTATGAACTAAATCGTCTTGAAAAGAAAGAAAAAATTCTGATCTCAGCTTTAGAAAGACAGCAGGTGCCAACTGAAAAGTCAGACTCGCACTGGTTTTTATTGGATTCCTATTCCCTGAACACCTACCATTGAACAATAGCAAGTACAATAAGCACACAAACAAAACACTCGCATTTTATTGTAATGACTAGTATCTAGAGTCATTTAATGATCAACAGAGGCTTTGGGGGAATCATTTGTCACTTGCTGAATCTTTCCTTCAGGTACCCTTCTCTGATTTAAAATTTGATGTTTACAAAGAAGGGCTTTGGACAACTAGATCTACTTTGATTTCTTGGGAGCTTGGGTTTTGTTTAAGTCATGATGTAAGTAAAAGCTCTAAATCTTATGTTAACACCAATTCTAATTTCTTCCAGACTGGCACTCTTACAGAAGATGGGCTGGACCTCTGGGGGACTGTCCCAACAGTTGACAACTGGTAGGTACTTTAGTGAAGGTGGACTGTGGGATTTGTGTGGCTATCTTGGTGCTACTCAGAGCCATCCTTCCGGTGGTGAGGGATGAATGTCACATAAAATATATATAATAATTTACTAGAACTACTTCCCAATTATTCTAATTTGTTAAATTAAATGAGTTCTAAGTACAGAATCAGACAAGGAAAGTAGGTCTTCAAACTCCACATGAAAAATAGAATGAGCTGGATGAGTAAGGAATTGCATGAATAAAATGGAAGAGCAAAGAGTGAAATCAGAACTGTGCTTAATTAAAAACTGCAAAGACTTGCTAGTGGTTAGTGGGCTGGTGGGGGTGGGAGTGGGGAGGATTCCAGAGAGGAAGAGCTCTGTCTCCTCCCTCATAGAGCTCACTTTCATGGGAAAAACGTTCACCTGCCTTCTATGCACAATACAGGCTGTGGGAAGTGCTACTATTAAGACACACATATCAGTATAGAAAAGAAGAAACAATAATGATTGCTTGATATACTACACAGTCCAGATTTTAGAATAATATAATAAATGGTAGAAATTAATTTTGAAAATGAATAGAATGAGGAAACCCACCTGACAAAGATACCACTTGAAATAGAATCTTGAAACAGGTATGGCTAAAATTTTTATAGACACGGGCTTAAATCTGGCCATGGGAGTGGGGACAGCAATCACAGAGATGCTACCGCAGGATGGAGCTAGAGAGGGGAAGGCCCTAACTCCCTTCCCAGTGGGGATGAGATCTGCCTTCTCAATCCAAGTGCAAATCCCTCAGATCTTAAGCTCTGGATACTCTACTTTGGCTCCAAACATGGCTCAGTCTCTGTCATTGAAGGAGTCATACAGGAGCTCCGCAAGACAGTGATGGGAGAGTGTAGCTCTGGCACAAGATAACAGCAGACAGACAACCCTACTCATGTGCTTCAGCTCCTGGCTGCTCAGGTGTCTTGTTCAGGCTTTTGTTCAGACAGGTACCACTTTGCCTTCTATTGGCCAGACCAGTGAAAGGGGAATGGGATGTTTGCAGTTTTCACCCCCTCCCCTTCTTTGCTTTCGGCAAGTAAGTTTTTGGGGTGTAGAGAAAACTGGATACAGTTACTGTTTGGCTATAAAATGGGAGGAGGGAAAGGTAAACCCAGCCAATCTATTTGCATAGAGGAGAGTGAACTTCAGATGCTGGATATCCATGCCCAGAGTTTCAAAAATAGGACAAAGGGTGAAGGGCTGAGTCATGAGAAACATTTCATAGTCCAGGTGTGCTTTTACTTGAAGGAAAAAGAAACCAGTAGGCAGTCTTCCTTCCAATCCCTGCTACTTCACTGACCCAGAGACCTCTTGCCTGGGGTTGTGGCTTTCTAGAAACTACTCTGAAGAGCTTGCAGGTGTCAGTCTGAGCCTTCCCCTGCCACTCCCACCATAGGTGCTGGCTGCAAGTAATCTGACAGAAGTCTCATTGATTATGTCCAAGTGCTCACACTTTATTACATAGGGCATGGGAGCTATGGAAGGATTTGAGCATAAGGTTTACATATTATTTAAATTCTATGCTGGTAAGATTTAAGGGGCCGAATGTGTAAAATGATTTTGTTGAGGACCTTCACTTATTAATCATCTTCTATATCAGTTTTCAAGAAGTCCATAGCTTTGCCTCAGGCAAGACTTTGCCATGGAGCCCACTGTGTGCTGCCATGGCTAGCTGCCACTCTCTGATCCTTCTCAACGGGACCATCCAGGGAGACCCACTGGACCTCAAAATGTTTGAGGGCACTGCCTGGGTAAGGTGATAGTTTCTTGGTGCGACTAAATGAGAAAAACTTGAAGAGATTCTTACTGGGAGTGATAAAGCTTTTCTAACTTCGGTTGAAACCCAGAGAAGACTTATAACAATATGTGATTGAAGGTCTGACTGTTCCCAAATTTCCGGATCTATACGCAAAAGAACTCTATTAATGAGTGCAACATGAAAGTGTTCCACGATCAAATAATTTGGGGGAACTGCTATTTTAAGAATGTAAAGTGGATTTCTTAACTATGGGATTTCTTTAATATATTGTGGTACACTATGAATATTCAAGAGTGACTATGATATGCAGCGTTTATTAAGCCTACTTGACCACAAAATCTTGACAGGCCAAAATATGGTACAATGACGCTCTTTAACACCCTCAGAGGAACAGTAGTCTAAAGCAGTACTATTTAGCATGGTAGCCACTAGCCCCATGTAACTATCGACTACTTGAAATGTGGCTATGCAACTGAGAAACTGAATTTTCAATTTTATTCACTTTAATTAATTTAAATACAAATAGCCACAAGTGGCTGGTAGCTACTCTGTTAGACTGTATAGGTCTAGACACCAAACTGAAGGTCCCCCACTCCAGTTGGCTCAGTTTTCTGAGGTGAGTGTGAATGAGAGTTGAAGGGTATAAAACCGTCCTGGTGGCCATCATGACATGGTGGCCAGACCACTCAACTCCACCAATTTCTAGCTCTGTGACCCCAAAACCGGAACCAAGACTCTGCGTCTGTTACCTTCATGCGTGCCCTTGTGATAATGATGCCTCATTCACAGACTTGTCGTAAGCAGTGAGCTTATGAGCCTACAGGGGCTGCTTGCATTGTAAAGTGCCCAACGAGTGGAAGGCACACATTCATTCATTCACTATTTAATTAATTACATTATTCTGCCCTCAAAAAATAAATTTTAAAGGTACTGACAGTGATACATCAACTACAGGACAGCATTTAAACAGAATGGTGAAGGAGTAAAAACAAATGATTGCAGGGACATGAAATACACCTCACAAAAGATAATTTAAAGATGTAGAGTGAGAAAAGAGCAGCTTTCTAGAAGCCGAAGTAATGAAAGAAGAAACCTGGTTAGCAGGGAAATTTCTGATATCAGTAAGTTAAAATTTGAGCATGTGCTGTGGAGAAATTTTTGACATAAAGACAAAGCAGTGATCACTTTCCTGGATCTTACAGGGGAGTAATTGGTGTAATCCTTATAAACAATGTCTGTAGCAGCATCACTTGAGCTGACACAATGATGAGCTGCTTAGGGTCAATATTTACTGTATGTGACTTTGATCCTGGTTCTAACAGTGCCTCTTCTCCATCGAGGGGGTTTGATCTATTTGTACAAATAACTTAGAAGTTGGGGTCTTGCATGGGAACATAAATCTTTAGTATTAGCTCTATAAAAAGAATTGTCTTTAAGAACAGTGGTATCCACCCCAAACAAAGCATGAAAGTGCAAGGTGATTCACTGAGTTTAAAGCTGGGTGAGAAGCAACCTCCAGTTAAATATCCTTTGGTGGTTAGGAAACTTTCATGAAACATAAGGGGGAGGGGAAACATCCTTGTAGACTCTAAGAATTTTAGCTCTGAAAAGGATATCAGAATATTTTTTCAGGAGAAATTTGAGATCTGGAGAAATGGAGTAATGTTCCCAAGGTTAAACAGGTAAGTGAAAGAGCAATGGCCAGATGTAGTCTCCTATTTTCTGATTTGTACAACAGATTTGTACAATGGATGGCCTTTTCCATATTTTTGGTTAATATCGGTTTCTCAGATGATATAATTTACACTGTTGTAACATCCAAGGTATACAAACCATTTTCAAATATGCATTCTAATTTGCTAACAACTAACTTGCTAATTCTCTAGCTAACCAATTTGTTTAGTAACATAAATATCGAATAAGAAATAACCCCATGTTTATCTCAAGATCATGTTTATCTGAGGGCTAATGTGCTCAGCTCTATTAGCGAATAGATCTCTACGTAAACTCTCATCCAGTTACGAGACATACTAATTAGGAAGAGCCATTGGCCTATAGCTAACATTTTTTCCATCAGTTACTACTTAAATGGTAGTCACAATATTTCTGGCTTTTTGACATTCTACAATAAGGTCCTTAATCTAAATCAATGCAACAGAAATTTGACAATGATGTTATTCAGATAATTGGCCTAGAAGAGAAAATATGTGAAAGAAGCTTTGAAAAGATTAAAGTGCTATACAAATGAGACGTATTTCTTTCTTCTTATTTTTCTCTAAGGAATCTTATGAATGTTTTCATTTTAAAACAGATAATGGAAGATTGCAATGCAGACTATGGCAAATTTGGGATGTCAGATTCAAACATCGTAATAAAACCAGGACCAAAAGCCAGTTGGGTATGATTTGCTTTTTTTTTTTTAATCATTTTTTTAAATTTATTTTCAGCATAACAGTATTCATTGTTTTTTTAAACTCAAATGGTTTTTTTCTCCTTGAAATTGGTAAATTTCTCCTGACTTGCATGTATTTTTATATTCCTATTATTTTGCCTTCTCCTAACAGTATGCATAGGTTTGCTCATTCCTTCATTCCTGAATATGTCTTTTAATTTATTCAACAAACACTCATGAGTGCCTATGTGTGCTAGAGCACTATGCTATGTGCTAAAGGACAGAGTGAATTCAGAGCTAGACGTGTTGGCCTCTGTGTTGGAGGAATACATGGGTGGGTAGAAAAATCCATATAGGTGCAAATAAGTGCAAGACAATGTGTCAAGTGCTATAATAAAGGCTGAAGAAAGAGCTACATGTGTCCAGAGGTGGGAGTGAATACTGTTTCTGAGAGAGAGAGAAGCATCACAAATGAAGTGACCTGTTAACTTTGCCTGGAAGATAATTAGGATTTCCCCAGGCAGCCATGGGGAAGGGCCCTGCAGACCAGACAATTTGATGAGGGAATCACCTTAGAGACAGGCAGAAAAGTATCAATGTTGTGACAAATACACCACTTCGTTATGTCCCTGGGTTCACTGCAGAGCAAACCCTGTTGGTGTGCACCTGCTAAATTTCACTTATAGGCATCTTAAGCTCCCCTTTCTTGGTGCTCTCGCAGAGTCCTGTGGAAGCCATAGCCATCTTGCGCCAGTTTCCATTCTCCTCAAGTCTGCAGAGGATGTCTGTGGTCACTCAGGTGGCCGGGGAGGATCACTTCCATGTCTACATGAAGGGTGCCCCAGAAATGCTGGCCAAGTTCTGCAAGCCTGAAACAGGTACTCATTTAACTGACCCTGTTCTCTTTTAGGAGGTAAAATATTTTAGAAATCCAAATACATAAAACACACAAGTCTAAATCAATGAATACATCTGATAAGGCAGAGGCGAGAATTTCAAGGCAGAAAGGCAGAGAGTAAATATCTGACTTCGGTCCATCCAGAAAAGTCCAACCACAATGGGGTATCAGGGAAGGACATATGAAGCAGCCACCAGGAGCCAAAACAGGAAGCTATATAAGGGTCTCCAGAAGGGCAAGAATGAGGAGCATGCACTGGGAACCAATGGGACAGGTCTGGACCCTGCACTCATCCTGCAGCTGGGGTGCTCCGCCCGCCCCCCTCTGGGGGCTGACACTATGTAAGCGCTTGTGCAGATCAATGGAAGGAGAATATAGACAAGATAAATCTCTTACCAAAAAAAGTGATTGGAGTAAATTAGATGGTATTAGAGCAATGTAATTGATCATTTTCATAGCAATTTCATCTTTCTGGGACAGATTTTGAGTTGATTTGTATTGTTTCTTAGGCTTATAAATATATGCGCCCTCTAAGCGGCAGCCCAGATTTGTAAGAATATTGTTGCATTCAAATGAGTTCATTTGGATAAAATTGGTCTTTTTCTCCTGATTTTCATCTATATTCTCCTTATGATTGCTGATAACCATCAACTTGTGCACACAATTCTAGATTTGGCAAATGATTGCTTTAACTTCTGCCTCCTATTTAGAGCCATTTTTACCTTGGAAGCAGCCCCTTTTTTCTGACTTTGGTCTTTCTCAGAGCTCCCATTACCTCTATCACTCTATCCTTCACAGACTGATGTCCTATATTTTGCTTTTTAATTTTTTTTTCCCTCACAGATACAAGTGAGTATCTTCTTGAAATTCTAACCAATGACTATTGCCCTTGTTCTACTGTGAGGGTTTGGGCCTGTCATTTCTCACCTCTCATCCTTCTGGTAGAACTTTCAATTTTTCTTATTGTTCTTATCTCAGATCTTTGACATAGGCTAATAAGTCTACAGTGTTTTCTCCCCCTGTATTTAAGAAAGAGAGAGAGCCAGGATCTTCTTCAATCCCCACCTCCTGGAACATTTTAGAACTACAGAAAGTCTGAGCTGAATGGGGACATAGAGTTCCGTATCCCCTCATTCTATGGATGGGGAAATTAAAGTATAGAAGAGAGATCTAACAAGCCCAAGGTCAGAGATCTAGTTAGTGGTAGTGTGGAGACTAAAAATTAGGTGTTTTGTTACCTAAGCCACAATGTACTTCCATTATGCTGTGCTTCTTTCTAATACCCTTATAGGCATTCTACAAACCATAAAGATTTTATAAGTATTTTAACAGTAGTTATGACTACCATGCCAAAATACACAAATGTTAGCATTGTATCATCTGTCATCTAAAGCAGGGATTGGCAAGCTTTTCTGCAAAGAGCCAGGTAGAAAATATTTTAGGTTTTGCAGGCCACATGGTATTGTCTCAACCACTCAACTCTGCCATTGTGACTCCAAAGTAGTCATAGATGGTAAACAAATGGGCATGGATGCATTTCAATAAAACTTTATTTTAAAAAACAAGTAATGGGCCGGGTTTGGCTAGTAGTTTGCTGACTTCTAGTCTAGAGGATTGGCTGTTTCCCTTGTTTTACCCAGGTAGACTCAGTCCTTAGGCCTGTCCTTATTAAACCTAGCCAGGGGATTTGACACCCAGTTGATGACCAGTGTAGCTTTGGCATTCATTTCTGTCAGAATAATAAGATCACATTGATGAAGTTGTTTGTGGATTTTAGTTGGAGCTTTAGTTTTTCTATTAAAGTGTTTTCTGGAGTTTTAAAACAAGGCACAGTGCCTGGATCCCAGAGTCTTGTTTAGGAGCTGGGTAGCCTTCAATGTGACCTTACACTTACCTCTTTCCTCTCACCTGACAGTACCCAAGGATTTCCCACAGAAACTGAGGAATTATACAGTACAAGGCTTCCGTGTTATTGCCCTTGCCCATAAAGACTTGAAGATGGAGAAGCTTTCAGAATTACAGAATTTAGCCCGGTAAGGAACTCAGAAATCAGCACTAGAGCAGGCTCTGTGTTCATCAAGTAAGTGAATGCTGGAGACAGACAGGGCAGCTCAAATCACAGGGAAGCCTCCTGGAGATGGAGACTCATCTCCTCCAATCTCCTAATTTAGAGATAGGTGACTCTAAGCCACACTGGGGAAGACTTGCTGAGGTCACAATGCTGGTTGGAGGTAGAACAAGGATGGCAGTCCAGATCTCCTGACTCCCAGATGTCAGTGAGCTATCTCTGCCCTACATTCCAACATCCCATCAAAAATAACCGACCCTCCTTCAGCCTTGGAACATTATGTGGCTGACTCACTGGGGTCCCATCTCCTTGAAAGAAGGAGACAATGGGCACTGTGATGGACCTCCAGCATCCTTCAGACCTGGCTTCTTCCAGGGCTCAATAGTATATCTCCCTCAGTTCTGGAGAGATAGTGAGTGCAAGTTGAGTTATATGAAATAGAATTCAGTATTCTTCATTACATTAAGGGTATAAATCATCCTCATTAGAGGATAATCTGCAGATTCATTTTTTTTCTTTTAATGTTTCTCAGTTTTTAAAGGTTATTTTTGAATTGTCTAAGACAAAGGAATAGTGAAATACTGTGGAACATTGAATAACAAATTATCTATGCATTATTATCTTTGATTTTGTGTTGCTGATAGAAAGACCCTCATTTATATTCAATTAACACCTTTTCATAAGATGTGGATATCCTTGGTTCAGTGTAACTATTTGCAACCTATGACCATCTGCTATAATGGAATCATTGTCTCTTCTTTACGCTGTGTCTATTTCCCTCATCTCTAAAGTGTAGGATTGGATGATCTTCAAGGAGACTTTCAACCATGACATTTTAATCTTCTAAATAGAATTGCAAAGATCATTTTGAAATAAATGAATGGAACTGTCAGATTTAATATTCAAGGTGTTAGCTATTCTTAAGCAAGCATGAAGACCCATTACACACAGGATTTTGTAATTTTTCAAGACAAAACAATTTTAATAACAAAAGCTAGGGTTATGTGTGAAAAAAAAAGTTGATGTATTTAGACAAGGAGGATAGCCATCACCCAGCTGCCACATACTAGTACAGCTGTGATGCTCTCATTTAAAAGTAACTAGTGAGATAGCTATTATTATAAATATAACAAAATAAGAAAGTGATGATACAATGTGCTAGATTTCCAACTTTTCATATTTTCATAGAGAATATCAACCCCCTATTATGCTTCTTAAAATTTAGTTACTATTTTCAAACAGAAAAAAAGGAAAAGTGTTTTGAGTTTTAGCACAATCAAATTATATTTAGCAAAGTTTCCCAATCAGGAAAATCAAAAGCTTCTTTAAAAAATGGTATCATAAATGGGAAGTAGAAGAGTTTCTTTTTTTTTTAAGGAAAAAAAAAGAAAAGCAAACTAGAAAACAGACGCAGTACTTTTTCAAAATTCCCTCTTTCATTGGTTTAGCAAATTTCTATTGAGCTTGACTCTGTGTGATACTCTTCAGGACATGGAAAATTCAGAAGTGAATAAAACAAAATCTTTGCCCTCAGAAGCTTGTATCCTAATTAGGGGAGATAGATAATAATGCCATTTTACATGGAGTGATCAGCAAGTCCTCTGAGGAGGTGACATTTGAACAGAGAAATGCATAAAGTAGGGGAGCAATGCATGTGGATATCTGGAGGAAGAGCACTGCAGGCAATAGGAAGAGTGGTACAAGTGCTGACACAGGATCTTGCTGAGAATGTTGCAGAGTAACAAGAGGCCTCAGTGCCTGAATTGGTGAAAGACAGAAGAGTCATAAAATAGAGATCAAAAACAGAATAAACTGGTGAGAAGATTTCTGGATATTTCTTTTAGTTCTAAGTAATTAGAAAATATTAGTCCAATCTGTAATAGAGGTTCATGAAGTTAAATGATGGGAATTTAGCACAATCTATATTAGATAGATCTTCTTTTATAATATTCTCCTGAGGTCACTAAGGCATGATTCATATCTATTTATCTGAGTATTCCCCAAAGTGCCTACTATTTGGTCTAAAACAGAGTAGTTATTTGGTGAATGGACTTTTGAATGAAGATGTAGTAACTTGCTCTCCACTCCAGAGAGAAGTTTCTTCACCATGTTCCCATCTAAGTTTGAGTTATATTTTTCACCAGGACATCCAACTCTGATCTTTCTCTTTCTCATGTGTTTACTTCCTCTCCCTCCCAGTTCTACCAACATGATAGAAAAGAAACAATATCAAAGAAAACTAGACAAGCGATAAGTACAGATGAGAGATTTCTGTACGTTTCTGTAAGATGTGAAGTAGGTGGTGGGGGAGAGGCAGCTGAATCAGCAGATGGAAGAAGTATAGTCTACACCACACCAGAAAGAGAGATGGCAGGAGAGGGAAGTTGCTTCACCCTGTGGAAGCTGAGAGGCTGTGACTCAGCTCTGTCATATACTGTGGAAGATGGAAGTGGGACAGGACCCAACATCAGGGTTGACTGACCATAATCTCCCTCTCCTTCTTCAAACTTAACTCCTCTCTGGACAGAAAAAGAAACAATGCAAGATTAAGAAAGAGATCTTGGTCCCACATTTACTTTTTAAAAGGTCTCCTTTCCTGAGGAGTTGTCCCACATAATGAATGCAACCCAGTTAGATTCCAAGCTTCCAATTTCAAACTCTGAAAACTTTTCAAATGTTTGGCTGATGTCATGTATTTTCTGGAGGTTACAGATGGAGGTTGAAATGAATGATTCCATATTCAACTATTACCATAGTATTTTATATGCAGTACATACTTAATCAATGTCTAAAATAATTACAAGGTCAAAAAAGTTCTTTGAAATAAATAAATATATATATATGATTAATATGACATGTATATATGATTAACAAAAGGTTTTGAAAACAACAAAAGAGTTGTTAGATAAGCACATTAAAAACAAAATTTTTAAAAACAACAAAAGTGTTGTAGATAAGCACATTGTTTTTAAAAATGAAGTTGAAACTGGGAGAAGTTGCTAAAAGATATAGAAGTGCTTTCCTCTGGGAAGCTGAAGGGGAGAGGGTGTCTGGAGACAGGGACTACTGGTTTTCATCGCAAGCTTTGGGTTCTTTCTTTCCAATTTTTAAAACATATGAATGTGTTACATTGATAAAACTTAGAAAAAAAATTTTTAAATGAAGAAATAAAGTTCAATTGTCAAAACTACATAAATAAACTTTAAAATTGATTTTCTCCTGAATCCAAAGAGAGAAAGCAGAGTCAGAGTTGACATTTCTGGGACTTCTCATAATGGAGAATCGCTTGAAAAAGGAAACCAAACCAGTCTTGAAGGAACTGAGTGAAGCCCGCATCAGGATGGTGATGATTACTGGTGTGTGTTTCTGGAGGCCTGAAACATTCAATGTATCCCAGGAATCAGAAAAGACCATGTGAGCTGAGGGGGTTCAGGTGGCTAAGATAGAAGGAAAAATGCTTAGCTGTCATTTGTTATCTTGGGCTCCCATTACCCGGGCATAAGTGCAGTAGCCCTAATATGACCATATATTTTGGTGGCAGGGACCATACTTCATACTCTATGTCTCATGTCCCCTCTCCCTACCCGGGCTTGGCACAATGCTAGTCAGCTCACAGTAAATGTTTAAACATAAGAATAGATATGTGATCACCAGGAACCTTAGTGAGACTTCTGTGTAAAGGTGTAAAGACTCTACTGGACTGTCCTTCAGGGCTGTGGAGCAGGCAGTCATATGCTGATCTAATCCAAGCGTGGCGCAGCTTTCAGTGTTCTGTTCTCTGTTTGACAGCAATCCGGATCCCCAAGATGGTTCCATGCTATCAGAGTGGGCCCATGTTACCTTCAACCACTCAGGGCTGTCAGTCTCCTGAGATCTGTCATAAATTGCCTAACCGTATCTTTCTTCAGTCCTGCATGTTTTGGGAATTTGCAATGTTCTGGACATGATGTTATTATGGGAGGGAGATGCAGACATAGTTTTTGACCACTAGGGACAGACAAGCTTGGGCAAGAGATGCTGCCCAAGTGGTTATAAATTTATAACAAGTGGTTATAAAACAAGGCAGAAAAAGGGAAATGCCCCCAAAGAGCACCAGCAATGTAGTATGGACACTCAGAAGAGGCAGAGCTCAATTCTGGCTGCTGAGAGATTAATACAGAAGCAAGCTCACTCTCTTTGTCATCTAGGTGACAACCTTCAAACAGCTATTACTGTGGCAAAGAATTCTGAAATGATTCCTAGAGGAAGCCAAGTGATCCTTGTTGAAGCCAATGAACCAGAAGATTTTGTTCCTGCCTCTGTGACTTGGCAACTGGTCGAGAACCAAGAGAATGGCCTGGGGAAGAATGTGAGCAAATGTTAGAAGGCCCCTTGGTGGTCTGCCCTGATGGCATATAGCCCTGGTCCCAGCAACCTTCTCTCACCATTAGAAGTCACCACGGTCAAAACCCCTTACAGCTGTCCAGAGTTCTGCCATTTGCAAAGCATTTAGCATTTCCACTAGCACGTCTCAGCCCTGGCTGTGCAAAGAAATCACCTGGAAGAGTTTTTAAGCTTCCAGTGCCAAGGCTTTATTGATTAAATCCAAATCTCTGTGTTGGGAGCTTGCAGCAGCCCTTTTCTCCCCAAGATTCTGATATGCAATCGTGGCTGGGAACCAATAATTTACATCCATAGTTCCCATTTGATTTTCACAGTTAGCTTATACAGTTGACAAAATGTTCATTTTGTAAATGAAAAAACTGAGGCCCAGCAAGGTAAGCTTACCCAAGACACACAACTGGCAAGTTGCAGAGTAGGAAATAAAATTTAAGTCTGTCTGATTGCACCCAGAACCATGGGCATTTAGATTGTGCTGTGCCTGTGACATGAAGTTAACAGGTGTTGGGCTTCTCTAGATAGCAAGTTTCTTATGCTTTTGTGAAGAAAATGAGCTGCAGCCTGACATCCCATCCCTAAGCGTAATGCCTCTGCCTACATGTGAGTTCAAGGAGGTGGTTCTTCAGATGGCAAATTACAAAAATGCTCCCTTCCTTGAGACTGACCAGCCCTTTGGATTGTTAAGTGTAGAGTAGGCCTTGTTCAGTATACAAACTGCACAACTGTATAGAGTGACTTTGCCCTTACTTGGCTGGAACCCCTTTGCATTGGCTGTAAAAGATGGCAGCTCTCTATATGTTTTGCAGATTTCTGGTGCTTATTTCCTTGCAAACTCACTTGCTTCTGTTTCAACACATGTTGCCTCAATTGCACTGTGTGATAAAACTCAAGTCTTCATTAGTTGTTTTTTTTTTTTTTTTTAGAGATCAGTCTGCATTAATTTTTA
The DNA here is from genome assembly GCF_010015895.1 of Lontra canadensis. Classification (NCBI taxonomy): domain Eukaryota; kingdom Metazoa; phylum Chordata; class Mammalia; order Carnivora; family Mustelidae; genus Lontra; species Lontra canadensis. The sequence continues at coordinate 187,686 of NW_022631267.1, read as the reverse complement.
AAAAATAGTCCATTCACACTATCCATTCACCTGTGTAATACCTTTAGTGAATTTTTAGTCGTTGCTGGGAGAAGTCACATCACAGTCTCAGGCTTTTTCCTCCTCCCTGGCTCCCCACCACACTTTTCTTCTCCAGTTTTTCAGTGAAAATAAGAGGAATTCTGTCTTTACCTCATGTAGAATTCTTTAAGCATATCCTTTATTGGCTGCTTTGCATCGGGGAATGGAAAGGGAGGGCTCTATCACTTTGCCTCCTAATTCAGTACATCAAAATATTTTTCTTCCTAAAACAATGCTTTTCCTCAGATGGATCCCTCTAATGAAAAAAAATGTTCTCACCTTTTATACCATTTGAACTCAGAGTCCTACACTAATGTAAAGACCTCAAGAAGTGTTGCATTAAAGAGCATGATCAGCGGGGCACCTGGGTGGCTCAGATCGTTAAGCATCTGCCTTCGGCTCAGGTCATGATCTCCAGGGTTGTGGGATCAAGCCCCATATTGGGCTCCCTGTTCAGTGGAGAGTCAGCTTCCCCCTCTCCCTTTTCTCCTGCTCATGTTCTCTCTCTCTGTCTCAAATGAACAAATAAAATTCTTAAAAAAAAATAAAAAGCATAATCAGCTGTGGTTATGATGAATGTATATGCATTCACTGGGAGCTCTTTTTTGAAGTTGAGCCAGGTGGGACACATTGACATACAGAGGGCAGGAGAGAAGGGTTTCAGCAAAGGAGTCGAACTGGTGCAATGACACCTAGGGTATACAAGAGATGCTGGCCACTGTGAAGGAATGTGTCACCTGTTGAGGTGGGGAGAAGGCAGGTGCTATCAGGAATTAGGCTCCAAAGAAGGAGTCTGCCTTTTTTACAGAAAAGATATTGGGGCATGATGTGTGAATGAATGAATGAATAGTAAAAGATCTTAGAAAATTAAAGACTGCATGAAGAGGAGAAGAAAGAGAAGGGAAGAATGTTTTTGTTCTTCCTTGGAATCGCTAAGTGATACCTTGGAAGAATTTCCTCAGTAGACCGATAGCGCATGTATTATCTCCTGGGACAGAATCCCAAGCATTATGTTGTCATGTCTCATATGTTCATATAATTTGGGGAGGGCATTGTAAGCATCTTCTTCATCTGTATCTACGTTCCATGGACAATTACACATTATGTATTTGCTGGTCCTCCCACTGTTACATAATTTAAACATACTTCCTTCTATAAAACATAGGAAAGCAGAAACATTCCCTGAGAACCCATGTGAAAACCATCCTCTTTTGAATTTAGGAAACATACCTTAACATTGGGAGCAGTTCAGTGCCTGATGGAGCAAGAGGGAGCTGTTACCATTTTGCAATGAGTGGGAAATCATACCAAGTGATATTTCAGCATTTCAACAGCTTGCTTCCAAAAGTAAGTACTGGTGAAATGAAGTGTTTTGTTTTGCCTCAAATTAGTGAGTCAAAAAAGAAGAGAGTAGTGAAGGTGATAATTAGTGAGGTTGTCTCAGATTTGGGGAATATACCCCCCCAAAGGGGCACTGTCCCTTCAGGAGTTCCCCAGACCTACCTGGTCCCACATATGCACATGACCCCTTCTTCAGAGTCTGAGCTCTGGTCCAGCTCCTCACCCCCATGGCCAACCCAACCTCACGCTTCCTCCATCTCTCCCTCCCTAGCAGGGAGAACCTCCAAATAGTTCCAAATGTGCTGCCTGTTTTGTGGGTCAGCCTCTCTCGAAAAGCCACCAACTCAATGTCAGGCTGAGCTCTATTCCCCGTCCTGTCTGGGTTCTTAAATTATAGCAGCAGGAAACAAAGGCTTCATGGTTTATTTTCAAAATCATTTGTTATCTTGTCCTCTGTGTGTCTATTTAAAAATAGTGCTGTGCAGGGTTGTGCTGTCAGTGTGAAGGAGATAAGTGTGAAGCACAAGCTGAGGGCAGCAACCATCTGTTAGCAGTTTCTTGAAAATTCTGTCGCCTTACCAGTCAAGGACCATTGATTCTCAACCCCAGAGGCTTCTAGAAAGCTGTTAGTGTAGTTCCTCTTTGAGGAGATGGGGCAGCTGAGACTCAGAGAGGTTAGGTCCCTTGTGGAAGGTTTGCCGGGCTAGTTGGACGAGAGCGGAGAACAGAACCTTGGTTCTCTACTCCTCATCTGTTGTTTTTCCTCTACCTATACTGCAGTTGTGGAGATGGTGTTTAGTAGAAAGAACTGTATTTCCTTAAGCATTTTCATCTCATCTGCTCTGCTGCTTTCCAGTTATTAACTCAAGGTTATCCCATTTCAGAAAAATGGCCTGGAAGAAAGACATAAAGTCGTGATGGGGGATGAAAGTGAAAGCTGAAAAGTAAAGCACTGAGTCCCCTTTCTCCCTGTCCTGACATTTGTGCTAATGACACACCTCCCAAGGCTATATTCGAACAGAGGCCAGAAATGATTTTCAGGGCTGTTCTTTAACTTAAAAGGTGTTCCTCATCCTAATCTTATTTCAATAGTTGTTTTTCTCTTCAGATTCTGGTGAATGGAACCATTTTTGCAAGAATGTCTCCTGGACAGAAATCTAGTCTTGTTGAAGAATTTCAGAAATTAAAGTAGGTATTATTGCATGAAAGGAGAGTGTATTCATTATCTATGGCTGTGTAGCAAATTACCTCCAAGTTTACTAGTTTAGAATAACATTATTTATTATTTTTCATTTCTATGGGTCAGAAATCCAGGTGTAGTGAGTGGAATCTTCTGGCTTGGGGCCTCTCACAAGGCTGCCATCAAAGGTCTGCCAGGACAGCAGCTCCCTCAGCACTGGAGTTGGAGGGGACTGCCACCAGTCTCCCTTGCATGTTGTTGGCAGGATTTAGTTCCTTGTGTGTGGTTGGGCTAAGAGTCCTAGTTTTCCATTGGCTGTTGGACAGAAGCCACCCACAGTTCCTTGCTACACAGGTCATTTCATAAGGCAGTTCACAGTGTGGTGGCTAGCTTCCACAAGAGTGAGCAAGAGAGAAAGAGAGAGAGATCACCATTTTTAATAAGCTCATCTTACAAGTGATATCCCATCACTTTTGCTGTATTCTCTTCATGAGAAACGAGTCAGTAGGTCCAGCCCACACTGAAGGTGGGACTTAAACAACATTATGAATACCAAGAGGTGGCAACCGCAGAGAGACATTTTGGAAGCTGCCTACCCCTGACAGCGTTCCTCTACAGCATAACGTAGAGGAAGATTCTCAGCTTGAATGTGGAGAATAGAAAAAATAGGGGCTTGTATAGTTTAAAACAGGAAAAATGGGGAAGTGTGGGAGTCGTCACCTGGAATTATTTAAGGTTGGTTCATTAGAGGATAGGTGAATAATTTCAGGTCTTCTAGGAAAGAGGTGGAGTGATATTTTCACTGTATCCGGCCCTGGCAGGGGTTTAGGTATAGAGGCAAAAAAAAAAAAAAGAAAGTCCTTTCTTAAGTATTTTAAAAACATAGATGACCGAGTCACATCAGAACAAAATAGTTCTTGAGACCAGACCTACCTATAACTTTCTGGGAATGTTAAAATTTCTGGGCTACAGACTTCAGGAAAGTAAAAAGGAAAAGAGAATAGCGAAACTTCACATAATTGCCAAGAAGTAGTAGGTAAAATCAGGAGACTGACTTTCACTATTATTTCTTGTTGTCAAAACATTCTTAGGGAAGTTTTAAGAAACTGCCTATCAACTCCTATAATGACTCGAAGCTGGGCTAGTAACCAGTGTCTAAAATGGTCATTATATGATAGTGGCTGAAGAAAGTGATTTTACCTTTCTCAAATGCCTAAGATATTTTACCAATTTATATGCTTACTTTTGAAAAGCTATATTTCCTTTAAAATCGATTCAGGAAGATAGATGCTGCCTCAGAATAAGCCCTCTTCTTCATTTCCCCATCTTACTCCTCCTGTCTTTACAACTGGCAATGCACATAAAGTTGTCCAAGTTCTTGTCTGCATTCAGGGAACACTAGAAGATGTAAGATTCTTTGTGTGATGTAAAGACTAATCATGGGCTTCAAGCCTGAAGAATGGAAACCACTTCAGCAAATGTGTGTGGTCATGACACTCATGTGAGCACATGAAATGTTCATGGGGGATCTTCATGTCTCCCAGCCAAATACTAGGTCGAACCTCATGAGTTTGTTTCCATTTGACCATTTCGACTTATAAAAATGAATATTTCTTATGTTCCAACTAATAATAAGGAAATTTCTGAGAACTTCATTTTTTGCCTGTATTAATTTTGTTATTTTGTGTGTTTCTGGCAAATTGTCTCTGAACCTTTAATAGATTGCCATTAATCAATACCCATAACATATTATTTAACCTATAAGAGAAGACAGAGTATGTCTTGCATCAGAAATTCCTTTTCTTTGGCAACAGCTTTATATTTACCTTCTATTTATATCATTGTGTTTGCACATCAACTGGTATAACATGTTATCTCATATCACTCCAGGTTGCACCAAGATTATGTGTCTATGTCTCTGGTTTTATCTGTTCAACCATTTCCAAAGTGTTTCTCCTCCTCGTGTCTAAACTCTGAGGTTTCCATGCTGTCAGCCACCAAAACACAGATGGATTATGCTCTATCTGTGTGTTAGGTGTGGAAAGTGCTATGATTATGGTTGCACGCTCTAAGGCTTAGCCCTAGTTGATACAATCACCCAGGACTTCTTACAAAATGTATATTCATCTTGGTGGATGTCTTTGGCAGAATCGCTCGCTATACTTTCTGTGTGATTGAAACAATTTAGATAACACAATGGACTTATTTGTCTAGGAATACTTCTCTCCCAGTCATTTTCTGTCAGCCTGATTCCACATGTGTTCAAAACACACACACACACACACACACACACACGCACTGCATGCAAGTTGGTTGTGATGAAAATTATCCAAGTGAGACATAAAGGCATTGATTTTTCTCATGGTTTCCCTTGCAGTTACTATGTGGCCATGTGTGGAGATGGGGCTAATGACTGTGGGGTGAGTAGAAATGACTTCAACCAATGCAGGTGGTTCCCTCCTGTCCCTCTCGAGGACCCCACAGTTCCCCAGGGACTGTCTCTTCACCCTTCTGTCAGCAATCACTTCATCAGTCTGCTGTTTACATTCCCCACACCCGAGTGTGAGCTGGACACTGAAAGCCGTAAAGTCAGATGAGCCATTTCTGTTTTCTGACAACTCCTAGAATAAGAAGGACAATGAAAGTCTACTTAGACTTCTGTGGTTCAGACCCAGAAGGGACTTTTCACGATGAGCTGGTTTAAATCGCTCAAGTTACCAATACAGAAGTGAATCTCAAGGAGGTGAATTCTTTATTCTCTTTCTTTTTCTTCTCTTTTGTTTCATTTATTTATTTATTTATTTATTTATTTATTTATTTATTTATTTTGTCTCAAGTCACACAACTTGGTAAAGGCTTAGTGAAGAAAACATTTGAAACAGATGGTTTAAAGTTTTGAATTATGTATAAACTGCATTTTTCCCCTGCTAAACTTCCCCAACGTTAATTTTTAAAAGTTGGCTTTAACCCCAAATTCTTACCATCAATGAAATCATAGACCAAACTATTTGGCTATTACAAACTATAGCAAGCCTAAAGTAATGATTCTCAGCAGATTGCATTCCATACACAATAGAAGGCAGCACATATTTTGGATTCTGAGTTTTGAAGATATGTTGAAACCATAGCCTACCTTGAAAATAAGAAAATATTTTTAGTACAAAATTTTCAGTACAAAACTGAAGAGTATTGCTTTGTATTTCTGAAGTCCGTTAGATACTTGAGATCTGAGTAGTTGTTTTACTTTCTTTTTACATATTTTCTTCAAAGTGCTATGGAAAAACTGCTCACACTTAAAGATCTCTTATACATTTTTCTACCTTACGCTTCATGAGAAGCCAGTTGTTAGTCTGCTTTTCAAAACCTAGAATGAGTACTCATTGCCATAGTTATGTAGAATTTAGTACAAAAGAAATAATAAGTGTTAAAAAGGACATAGTCTCTGTCTCCTTAAAATTCATTATCTAGTCAGGGTAAGAATCTTGCATAATATTAACCGAAGCATAAAGTAGATAGTCCTAAAATATGTAATAAAGAAACCAAATACTAAAGGAGAAAAGAGGAAGAAGCAAATATTCTAATATTTATTGAATAGGAATTTAGCATGTACTGGCCGTGGTAACAAGCATGCTACAGAACTACAGAAGTATGAAATCCCATTTTATGCTCATACAATTCTTGTAGGATTAGGAACTTGCTGGTCTGCTAATTAGCCATTGTCTGTTCTGTGCACTCTCTGGGCTGTTTCTCGTCTTGATGAGAATGAATTAGCCTTTATTTCAGTGAGGAAACACATGTCCTGGAGTGATCTGTGATGTATATGATCCCGTTCCTGTCTCCAGTAAAGATGCTTTCCGTCCCGTACTTCATCCCAGCAGTTAGCTGGTTGGCTAGATCAGGCTACCCAGGAAAAGATGAGGATTAGATAGTTTTCCTTTTGTTCATGAAGATAGCCTGCTGAGTGGTAAGAACTGTGACAGCCCCCACAAATGTCCACCCAAATGCTGTCATCTTTTTCATGGACTATTTGAATGAATGCTTCCATTTTCTTATCACATCTACATCCCTGCAACCAATGCGTGCGTGCGCACGCACACACACACACACACACACACACACACACGAACACACCCACCACTCTCCTACATTGAGGTCATTGTTTAGCTGGTCCCTCTTCAGTTGATGACTTTCTGGATCAGAAGAGGGAGGGTATTCCAGGTGGGGGAACAGCATAAGCACAAACCCAGGACTGGAAGGTTACAGTGTTATAAACTCGACAATGTGAAGAATAGCCTCGTGGAGTTGGAAGAGTTAGAACGTGGCCTGAGGAGTCCGGGGTGTAATGTGGACTTGTCATTCTAGGCTTTGAAAATGGCTCACGCAGGCATTTCGCTGTCAGAGCAGGAAGCATCTGTGGCCTCCCATTTCACCTCGAAAATTGCCAACATCAAGTGTGTGCCTCAGCTCATCAAGTAAGCCACTACTTCCCCTTCCACCCTCATGACTAATGGGCTCCTTGTCTGACTCTGGGCAGAATTCAACATAATTTAAAGCGATAAATGTCCCAACAGAGGTATGGGTAAAATGTTATCAGAGCACCAGTTAAGGGACCATTAGTGCTTGGGAATGCTGGTAACAGTCACCCAAAAAGTGACTTTTGCTGAGGCTTACAAGATGAAAGCCTATGCCATGAGGATAGTTGGAAGGTAGAGTTGATATTTAAAAAACAGTTGCATTTCTTACTTCTTCTCTCCCGTATTTTATATGTTGGTTGTATACTGGAACCTTCCTCCCTAGGATTGGGGTGGGTGAGGAAGCACAAAGGGAACACTGCATCAGATAACTTCCCCAAATAGTGTTACATCTCCAAGATACAAATCAGCGAAAATCCAAAATGATCACATGGAAGACTACATTTGAGGGAAGGTTAAGGAATAAAAACTTGATTTTCTCAGTAGCTCCCTCACCTCCACTCAACTCTCATTGCTGATTTTGTCTTTATTCATATTTGAAATGTAGTTAAAAATAAAATATTAAGTTTTATGTTTTGTTCACAAATCTTATTCACCTGTAACACGGTGGGGTAACTTCAGTCTATATTCACAGCCAGTGGTCTGAAAGCACCAAAACTTGAGATTTATTCAAAAAGGATGATCATGAAGTTCTCCAGCATGTCCCTTGGTGCATCTGTGCATCTGAATGGGCAACTACTAGAAGGAGTCATTCGCCTAAATATTCCAGTGCAATTTTTTCCACACCCGCGTCTGTTTACATAGCAGCCAGATAGCTTGACACATCTACCTGATCCCAGGCTGCGTGTACCTGTGTCCTTCCACACCCTGAAACATCAGCACCTCCCCTGCCTCCAGAACATCTCCTCTCCCTAACTCCTGTGTTCTCTGGTCCTTAGAGCCCTGAGAACCTCGGAGCATTTTGAACTCTTTCCCTTCTTCGTCCATAGCCAAGCAAGCATTGTGTTTTCCTGATCTTTCAGAGACTCTCTCCAAGCCCTTTCCTTACTCTCTCTACTGTCTTAACTTTGGTTTATATCATGGCAACTACAAAATGACAGTTCCCAGGACCCTTTCCCTAGATCATGCCTTCCATCATCAGTACAACTCATGGAGCTTTTTAAAATACTGTGCTTGGAAATGTGGTGGATGAAGGATGAGACCAGTCTTGCTCTGGAAGACTCACATCCTAGTAAAGGTACAGATAGATAGAAATCTAATCCTAGAACAGAGAATCTTCTGCCTGATAGGTGAGAAGGGTTCAACAAATTAGTTTTAATGAATTAATGCCCTAACAATATGGTCATTTTTCCAGTAGTTCAGGTTGATGACTTAAGCCAGAAAGGAAGATTTCAGCAGGGGAGTTGGAACTCAAAGGATGGATAGAACATGTGTAAACAGGAAGGAGGTGGGAGAATATTCCAGGTTGGGGAAGTGGAGAGCCATGTTTAGCAATAGGGCTTTGACTTGGGAGTGTAGAAGCCCAATAGCCCAGTTGGGCTAAGGAGCTTCTCAGGTGGGAGTTATGCAGGGTAAGCTGGAGTGCCAAGTGTGGAGAGAGTTTAAACTCTTGGACAGTTGCACAAAGTGCCTACTTGATCCATCCAAAGGCAGTAGCATTTGAACTTCAGATGCTCTGTCTCACACATGTGACCTAATGCATTTGTGAATGCAGTGTAGTATTTTAAGATCCAAGTCATGATGTAAAATTTCTCTAGTGGCAGATGGTTTAGTAAGACTTCAGGGTAGAAGCTTTTTGCTTTTATATTTCATAGATTCATAAAAATTAAGTATGGTTCAGTTCTGTTAGGCTCATTTTACCCTTGATATCCTTGATGCATGCTTATTCCTGGGAAAGCATCCCCCCCGCCAAGGGGCATTGAGGTACAGTTTTAGATGCATAGATCCATAGGTTCTCGTTTGTATCTTTTGAAACATGATTGACTTGTTGCTCTAGTTGAAGCCCTTCAGGACAAGCACTGTACCTTATTCCTTTTTGTATTATCATGCCCAGTACTAAGCTGGATACATCAGAACATTGGAGGAATGGCTGTGGAATGCATAAATGATGAGTTAGCTTCTTAAAATTCATCATCATTAGGAATAACGGTAATTTTGGAGGCCTGTGCCAACCTCCCTTATACTTTCCTCAAAATGGCTTTTTGCACTTGCCTTTGAATCTGGGTGCTTTCATTTTTTTCTGGAAAGGTACACTCAAAAGGATAAAAAGGATGAAACCACAATGTTTATGTGAGAAATCAGTCCAGACTTCACATGCTGGCCCCTCCTCAGCTTGTGGGTTGCTCCATTCTGCATTGAAAACAAAAGGCAGTGCCTTAAAACTGGTGGAAAACATCTGGCCAAGGCATCCTGGCCCATCTCTCCCAAACCTTCTCATCATGTCTAAGGCAAAGCAGTTACTAGTTTGGCTTTTAAGGTTTTCCTTCTCGGGTACCCCTTCTTTTGACAAAGTGTTCAAGCAGTGCAGATGTCCATGCCACGGAGGGAGGACGTGGGCTGCCTCCCATGTGAATTCACTTCTGTCATGACAAGAGCAGGCTACAGGAGGGGTTATTTGCCAGGTTTCCTCACTCCTCCATTGTGAGCTCCTGCCCCACACTGTCTTCTTTGCCTGTCATCACCCACCACTGAACCAAGCCTCAGTTAAGGGAACAAGAGCTCAAATAGCATTTTTAAAAGGGAAATACTTACTTTTTAACCTGCAGTTTCTACTGTTGTTTTTATGTCTTTTGAACTCCACACCAGCTCAGATTATTACCATGGGATCTTCCTGGAGCATTGAAACTAACAAAACCCCATTCATCTCACATATTGGAGTCATAGCCACGCTTCCTAATATGCGAGAACACCTGTCCTTTAGCGTGAGGTCTCTGTGGGACTCTAAAACGTACACAGTTCAGTTCTCAGAAGCAAGTAGTTAGGATGTAATGAGTCACAGTCGAGTCAAAGCTTGACATTTTGTACCTTATCATGATGTCTTCTGTTTATAATATCCGTGTTAATCTTTTTGATTCACTGAAAATAAAGACTGTGCCTGATTCATTTATATCCTCCACGACTCTAAGCAGAATGTTGGTACCTCATCAGCCCTAAATAAGAGTGCGTGCATGAGTCAGTGAGTGAGGTCATGATTGAAGCAGAGAATGAATGAGCAAATGAGTGCTTCAATAAATAATCGAGAGGATGAATCACTGATTAAGTGAATGTATATCAACAAGCTATTAAACTTGAACTCTGTTTGAAATATAAGAGATTGAGAAATGTATATCATGCATAACCAGTTATTTTTATTTTTATTTTTCTCAAACAGAGAAGGCCGAGCTGCTCTGGTTTCATCCTTCGGGGTATTTAAATACTTGACCATGTATGGCATAATCCAGTTTATTGGTACTTCATTGCTCTATTGGGTATGAACCTAAATAATTTCTTCCCAGTTTTAATTGCATTTACATCCTTGGTTTATTCTTTGGGGTGTGGCTCCTACATGGGATTTAATGTTTTATAAATAAATGACATTTCTCAAAATAGATGTCTGCAAACTTGGGAACTTGGCATAATTGCACATGACACATGGAGCTAGAAATAAGTAGCTAGGGATCAGTTTTCTAGGAGTGTTGTTTTTTCTAGATAACTGGAGATACTTGACCTCTTCAAGCATCTATTTCTTTACTTGGAATATGAAGAGAGCTTCAGAACAGCCTAAATATAACTCAGCAGGAAATGCATCAGTCTCCAACTATGGAATATTTTTGACAAAAGACTAAGAGGAGATAAAAAGAAAGAGATGTTTTTGAATTTGACCTTGAAGCACCAAGAATTAGAAAAACTCCCAGACCAGAAATTTACTGCTGAACCTGGTCAGAACGTACACACTTCGACATGTCATTAGCAAAGGATTAGTATTTAAAAATTTTTAAAAGATATTTATTTATTTATTTAACAGAGAGAGAGAGAGAGAGAGAGAGCAGCAGAGGAAGAGGGAGGAGAAGACTTTCCACTGAGCAGGGAGCCCGATGTGGGGCTCAATCCCAGGACCCCAGGATCATGACCTGAGTGGAAGGCAGATAGTTAACTGACTGAGCCACCCAGGTGTCCCTATTTTAAAATTTTTTTTTAAAGATTTTTGAAATTAAATGATAAAAATGAACATTTTAAAATTAACTAACTGTATGGAAGAAATATATAGAAGTCAAAAGTAATCTTCATTAATTCAGTCATAGCTTGCTTTACAGTGAGATGATCCAACAGCCTCAGGGAACATTTTGAGGAGGCAATTATTATACTGTTTTTCTGAGACATTTGAGAGATGAACGAGAGGACCACAGGCCTCTAACATCTGGTGGGCTGTTGTGTGCAAGAATCATACACAGAGGGCTAAGTGGCAACCAGGCAGATTAGAAACAGGAACTGGGCTAAGAGTCAGGAAAACTAGATTCAAGTTCTACCTCTATCACTAAGAACACCTTAGATTTTGCCCTTGGCCAAGCCTTTATGTGCCTCTGGGAAATCAGGTTGGCAGATTTCCAAAGTTCTCCATAGTTCTAGGGAAAGCAACTTCTAGAACAAAAACTAAGGCTGCCTTGGGAAATTTCTCCCTGTTGCATCTCACCTGCATTCTGAGGGGAAAAGAAAGGAAAAGATATGAGGAAGAAATGTAGGAAGACAGAGAGAGTTGGAGGGTGAGAACCTTGGGGAACAATTTATGGAGATGAGGAACAATTTATGTCTTCTCAAAAATATGAAAGACTTCTCCGTTCCAAGTCTTTATGCATAAAGTCATGTCCACATAGAGATAGGCCACTCTGTAGCCATTCACTCTGATGGTCTAGGCTTAAATAAAAGTGTCCCCCAAAGACCCTTTTTTTTTTTTTTAAGATTTTACTTATTGATTTGAGAGAGAGAGAGAAAGAGAGTAAGCACCAGTGGGGTGGAGAGCAGAAGGAGAAGTAGACTCCCTGCTGAGCAGGAAGCCTGATGGCGGGGCTCAATCCTGGGACTCTGGGATCATGACTGAGCCAAAGGCAAATGCTTAAACCAACTGAGCCACCGAGGTGTTCCCACCCCACCCCACAAAAAAACTTTAATCAGAAACTTCAGGGTCTTGGGTTCACACTCTAAAAACCCAGAAATACTTCTTATTCACATAAATATGGTCCCCAATGGTTCAAATCATAATTTAGTGTTCAGTCAGCAGCCATGAAGCAGAGAAACAGCTGGCTGCAACAGGTATTGCAAAGTAAGTTTCTGGTGGTAATGAGTTGACCTTTATATAAGACTCCATAAACCTAACTTCAGACAGGTTCTGTGTCTATATAAACCTAGGAAGTCAAGCATACCAGACTGAAGTCTGCAATGGGCTTACTTGGGGTAGGGGGTACTTGTTCAGTTTGTGAAAGTGAATGAACCCCAAGAGAATGATATTGTGAACTCAATCTATGGATAAAGATGGAGAGTAATACCTGTTGAATGATTCGTGGCTTGGATTTCAAAATTTTAAGTTTGATGTTCCCAGTGGGTATCTTATGTTGAGAATTCAACTGTCCAGGCTGAGACTGCAGCTGCCAGATTACTGTGGCCAATAAAGAGGGTGTTTCCCAACTGGCTGACTCTCATTGCTAATGGAATTAAGGTAAACACTGCAAAAATCATCATCCGGTTTCATTCTCTCCAATGAGATGCTAAAGGTTGTAGGTAAATTACTTCCTTTTTAAAGAGGAAAGAAAAATAACTGTTGCTTCCTGACTACTTTCAGAAAGAGTTTTGGCAGTGATAACAATGCTGCAATGGCAGAAGCAACTCTTCCATTTTCTTTTTGTTCAAGATTTAGTTATTTATTTATTTTTAGAGAGAGAGAGGGAGAGAGAGAAAGAGAGCCTGGGGAGGGAGGGACATAGGCAGTGGGAGAGAGAGAATCTCAAGCAGATTCTGCACTGAATGCAAAGCCAGAGGTGGGGCTCAATCCCATGAGCCTGAGATCGTGACTAGAGTCAAAGCCAGGAGTTGGATGCTCAACCGACTGAGCCACTCAGGCATCCCTTTATATTTACTTTTATTTCCTTTTCAGCAACTACAGCTCTTTGGGAATTACCAGTACCTCATGCAAGACATAGCCATTACTTTGATGGTCTGTTTAACAAGTAAGTGTTTTAGCAAAGTAAACAGAATTATCTTTATTTATCCATGACACTCCAGAAATGCTCACACAAATTGAAGCTTCTGAGAAAGATGCACCTTTATGTACTAAAACCACATCACCTGTGAGTTTTTTGAAAGAGGTGTTGGAGTAAGTTGAGTCTTGAAGTCCTCAGATTTGGCACTAAAACATCCTCATAGCAAATAGGTCTTAGCCTCATAAAATGATCAATGTATTCTGAGTTCTTCATGGGTGTGTGTCTTTTACATAGAAAAATGTACAAGAAATCTAGAAAGGGAAATCTTTAAAACCCAAAGGTTACTTTCTATTATTCAGCTATACTTCACATTGACATAAAACCAGATTTTTGCTAGGTCTTTGACATGTGAAAACAAATGCTAGCATTTAATTCTAGGAATTCTATCAAAAGCAAGGTGTGGCTCACAGTAGCTATTGCTCATTTCCTTCCTTTGAGATGACACTGATAAAGTATTTCCTATCAAAGAACTCAGGGCTTCACACTAACTCTTAATAAGCAAGAAAGGTGACTACCTCAACAGAGAGCAAAGAAAAAGAATGACATAGTCATCTCTTTTTCCTTGTTCAACAATGGAAGTGTTATGAAAACTAACAGATAAAACATCAGGCAATGCAGGATATTAATAACCTTGAGAATTTCATGTAACATCTTAAAACATGAAACTGATACAGAAATCGTTTATTATATCGACCCGATGACAGAAGTTACCAGCATTAGAGATGTAAGTAACATCAGTTTTAATTCTTCAGGCTGAAATATATATTCATAGTCCATTAACTTATTTTTCTGTGTGTTATTAATAGTCACATGACTGGAACATTTTGAATTGGTGATATTGCTTTTGCAGTGTTGGACATTTTTAAGTAATTTGTATGATTTATTTGTGAACATGGTCGATGATGCTAAGAAAAAAACCCAAAAATACACCAGGAAGTTCTAGGAGCTAAGCTAGAAGGCAGTAGCATGGTGGAGAAGGCCATGGCCATTTTCGATCACTCCCTGTCTCTGCGAACTTTGGCAAACTATTCATGAAATAATTTCCTGATAATGAGATGTCCTCCCAGCATTGAGAGGATCAGACAAAACAATGCGTGTGACGTGCACAGCAGTGTGCCACACACTGTAAGCCCTTGTCACAACATGAATGCTATCACCTTGCACCTTGTCTTTTATTCTTCTTTCGAAATGACTGGCTAACTCGGCAAACCCTTAAACAAAATTAGACTAAGTACAAGTAGATTGATTAGAAATCCAAAAATATGGATAGTGTGTTTGGGGTATTTTTTTAAAGATTTTATTTATTTAGTTACTTGTTTGAGAGAGAGAGAGATAGAAAAACAGAAAGAGAGAAAGAGACGGGGGGAGGGGCAGAGGAAGAGGAAGGTGAGAATCTCAAGCAGGCTCTGAGCTGAATGGAACCTGATGAGGGGCTCAGTCTCAGAACACTGAGGCGAAATCAAGAGTTGGATGTTTAACTGACTGAGACACCTACGCACCTTAGTGTTTGTTTTTTTATCCTCTGCCTTCAATCACTATTTTTTTTTTCCATCACTGCAAGCCCAGTCATCCCACACGCAGATCATTTCCTGGTCAGTATCAGGTATTAAAATGATCTCATCTTTAGACATTAGTCTAGACATTGTAAGCTAACATTTCATGTTTTCATCCATCCAGACTTTTTCTTCCTCTAGATCAAGCCTGACCTTGGAGCAAGCAATGGGAGAGAAGGCCATGGTCTCTACTTTGCTTGTGTTGCTTACTCTCCACTCTTGCTTCGGGGAGCAACAAGAGCAAATGACTTTTTACTTACATGGGGGTATTGTAGTCTGTCCTATCAAGTGCCCTCTAACATGGCAGACATCTAAAATTCATGTTCACAAGTAAATCATACAAATTGCTTAAAAATATTCAATATTGCTGAAGCAGTATCATTGATTTAAATTGGCATGGGACTCACTGGTGAGTTCTTGGGCTCTTCAGAAATTCCTGTGAATTACTCTGGACTAGACTACTCCCTGACATGGGTGGTGCTCTCACTCTCTGACTCCTCAGGATTCCTCTGAGCAGCTGCCTTCTAATGGTATGCACCATGAAGCCTTTTTCTATTGCTCGGCCTTCTACCCACACTGGGCAGAATCCTTCTAAGACAACTCTAGCCTGGTTCATTTCCATTGTTTCTACCTGACCTACCAGATAGTGGATGTAGCCTGCTCTCACTGTTGTCTTCTGTCTTTCCCTCTGGTATTGCAACCAGAATGAGCAAGCTAATCTCCACCTCCAAAAATACTTCAGGTCTCTCCTGGAGGGATTCTTATGACCTCCCCTCATTTTGGATTGGAATGATGCCAGGAAGAAAATCACAGTTCTCGCTACTCTTCACAATTCCCTTTAAAAAATCTCTTAATAATTTCTATAGTTTTATATATTCTGCACATAGGTAATTGCTTGGGGCTAGGGGTGTGCTCACAGTTGAGGCACCAGTATGGATCCCTCTGAGTGGGTACAATGGAAATAGGCCATCATCTCTCTTTTCATTCAGTTAGCATTTGCCATTCATGGTCAGCAAATATAAGGCTCAGCAAGGAAAGGCCCAAACAAAGGAAAAGCCCCATTTAATATCCTCTTAGATGTGTTCATCTCCTACTATATGTTAGGCACATAAGTGTCTGGGACATAAAAGGCCTGATCACTGAAGTTTACAGTTTAGTGGGGGATTCACATACATGAATAAGGAAATGCAAGTCAAAAGTAGTAAGTGCCAGAAAACAATGCATACTTTGGGAGCTCAGAGAAAGGAGAGATTATAAAATCTTGTGGAAACAAGACAGGCTATAT
Organism: Lontra canadensis; assembly: GCF_010015895.1. Lineage (NCBI taxonomy): Eukaryota > Metazoa > Chordata > Mammalia > Carnivora > Mustelidae > Lontra > Lontra canadensis. The sequence continues at coordinate 171,565 of NW_022631267.1, read as the reverse complement.
ATAGATAAGCAAGTATATAAATTAATTAATACATGACGGTGTTGTTTTTGTTTCATACTAATTTAAGCTTGAGGTCAAAAGCCCTAATGTGGGAACCTAAAAAGGCAGGCACCTTGGTGAGAGTGAGAGAGAAACAACAGGTGCTTTGGAAGTTCAGAGAAAGGAGAGATTGTTGCTGAAAATCTGGGGTTAGGGAAGAGCCAACAATGGAGAAAAGAGAGAAATACTAAGGACTGCTTCGTGGAAGAAGTAACATTTGCATCAAAAAAGAAAAAGGGACGGATTTCAAAAATCTTTTCCTAAAGGATGGGTACTTCAAGTAGAATGAAACAGCATGATCAAGAGAGAGCTGGGACATGAGTTTTTCAATTTGACCATACTGTAGGGTATGTTAAAAAAAACAGCAGGAGATAAAATTTGAAAAGGTGAGTCAGATCAGATCACAGAACTTGACCTCCAGGCTTAAAACTGTGGACATTCATCTGTGGATGTTAGTAGTCATTGGCAACTGGACAATCAATGTAAAATCACCCTCACCAAGGGGCCTGCCTTTCCAGGTTCCAGGATTAGGGCTTTTGACCTCAAGCCTGAATTAGTATAGGACAAAGACAACACCATAATATATTTAATTAATTTAGGTACTTTGTCTTGTTTCCATAGGTTTTAAGGCAACACAAAAGCAGCTAATAAGACAAGATATAATATGTTGAAGGAAAATCAAGGAGAAAAGTAAAATGAAGTCAGAGAACTCAATTAAGAAAATGTATGTCTTAAAGCCCAATTTGACCCTAAAAGTTACCAAAGTCATTTTAAAAGGAAATTGTTCTAGCTGCATCTCTACTCTTTTTAACAAAACCCACTCAAATTAGATCAAGAAAAAAGAAGTAGGGGGATGTTTAAGAACATAATTCTCAAAAGAAAAAAATCTGAGAATAGAAACTCAGAAGCAACTGGGGTCAGAGCAGGTCTAGAGCACTAAAGAGTAGAAAACAGAGGCCACCTTTTTTTTATTTCCAAGAGGCTATCTTATCTCTTTCTTCTTCTTTCTATTCTTACTGTTTTTGTGTGACTTCTACTCATTCACCTTGCAAATGACCCTAAATGGTGGCTCTACTATTGAACCTCCATAACCTTTCTGTTTGTCTTTGGACAGCTAATTAGCTCAGCCTCTCAGTGTCTCCTTTGCAAATATTTTGGAGAGAAAAATTCATTGACATAACTTGGGTAAAATGTCCACTTCTAAGCCAGTCCTTTCTGTAAATAAAGATGAGGTCATGTAATTTAGCTCGATTTAGGCCAACCACTTCAGCATATGGAAGGAGACAGTGTCCAGAGAAGACTGTGGGAGGGAACCCATCCATTATATAAATGCCTCTCTTACATAAATTCCATCAGTTCTTTAAGGACTCCTCACATTTTTGGGGTCTTGGTCCCTTTGGAGAATCTCATGGAAGACATAGATCCTTTCACCTTAAACATCTCATTAGGGCACATTCAAAATTTTGCATGTAGTTTAGGTGGGTTTGGGAGCCTCTGAAAATTTGATGTACATGACTTGAAATGTTCTTTATAGAAAGCTTACAGTTAGCTTAGCTGTTTAGGAAAAGCATGCCTACCTTATATCCAAATGATGCTGAACAACTAAAAAGTAGACTTTGAAAATGTCTTCCTACTTAGCAGGCCCTGTACCAGGTTCAGTGAGGGACAGAGAGTGGGATGAGACAGGGTTTCCTCCTCCAGGGAGCGCACGGTCTGCTGAGTGCATGTGTAAATGACTGGATTTAATGCAAGACATCCTCACTACATAGCAGCAAAATGAGTAATGGGCTGTGGAAACTCAGAGGAGGGAATGATTAATTCTGAATGAAATAGAGCACTTCACAGGCTTACATTCCTCTGCATACAGTATGATAACATATATCATCACCATTTTAAGGAAACCTGGACTATTCAGAAAAGTTCTGGCTGCTGAGAAATAACAAGCTGGCATTGTAGGACTCCTCATTTTATCCTTTTCAGTTCAGGAAATCCATGCTACTGCAATGTGCTATAGAGCAGAGAATGGGGGGCTTTATAATTAGGCAGGCCTAAGTTTATATTATCACCCTGTTGCTCACAAACTATGGGTCTTTAAATAAGGGACCCTACTTCTCTGAACCTCAGTTTCTTCACTTGTAAAATAAAAATGAAATACCTATTTTGCATTACTTTAAAAAATGTATTATTATTATTATTATTTTTTATTTTGAGAGAGAATGAGCGAGGGATAGGGTCAGAGAAAGGCGGGGGTGGGGGGCGGAGAGATAATCCGAAACAGACTCTATGCCCATCACAGAACTCAAGGCAGGACTCAATCTTTCAACTCTGAGGTCATGACCTGAACAGAAATCATGAGTTGGATGCTTAACTGACTGAGTTACCCACGTGCCCCTTGCATTGCTTTTTAAGATACTTCGCAGAGCCTCTGGAACATAATAGGGGCCCTAAAATGCTAGTCTTTTTTTTTTTTTTTGGTGCGTGTGTGTGTGGTCAGATATTCAGATTCTTTTTCAGAAAGCATTAGAATTTTTAATATAGAAAGGGTTAAAATAATCATTATGTAAGGACTCTGCTTCAATCAGCTATTGCCACAATAATACTGTATAACAAACCTCTCCCCCAAATTCTGTGGCTTACAATACCCACTCTTGCTCTGTAGATAGACTGTCATTCAGCTCATCTAGGTCAGTTGAATCGGATCAGCTTTAGGATGTAGATCAGGTAGTCTGGGTCCAGGCTATGGGTTTCATTCAAGTCTGCTCCACATTTTTCATTCTGGAGCCAGGCTGGAATGACAGACTTGGGCATGCTCTCATTGTGACCACAGAGAGTGAGGCTGGCCACACAAGCACACCTGAAACCCCTGCAAACATTGCTTTGGCCTCAGATAATCACACAGTGAAACTGAAATTAAAGGCTGGTAAAATGCACTCTACCACCATGAGGCCATTAATTCAAGCCAGTATAGTGTCTGGGTAAAAGAAAAGTCAGAAACTCGGTGAGTGTCTGAGAAAGGGAGGACTGGAGAGGTGGAGCCAAATGCATAGAGATACAGTTGCACCTCTCTCCATCACTCACAGCTTCTTCATGCGCTCTGTAGCTATCTTCTTCCTTGAGTATAGGAATGTGGAAAAAACTCCAAGCATGGCAACCTCTGCCTTCTGTGGCCAGAGCACAATCTCTTTGCATTGACAAGAGGCCACACTGTGTGCTCCTTCCTTGCATGCCATGCAATGAATTCTCACACCAACTACCCAGAGTGATGCCAAACTTCACAAGTTAAGGGCACAACATCCTTAAGACTGTCCTTACTTCAGACCTCAGCCATAAGTTTTGGGTCCCATTCACATTTTTGACCAGCTGGCTGCAAATGTGGAGGTTCTCATTTTCTTCTCAGGTTCAGTAGTTCATATCAATAACTCACAGAATTCAGGAAAGTGGTCTACATAGGATTACAGTTTCATTATAGCAAAGGGATACAAATCAGAACCAGCCGAAGGGAGAGACATACAGGGTGAGGTCTGGTGAAAGGATCCCATGGTGGGAGGATCTCAGCACTTCCATTGTCCTCTTCCTGGGGTGTCCATTTGCCCTACTTTCCTGGCACATCCATGGCGACAATACGCAGAGTATTACCAAACAGTACTCACCTGAACTTTGGTGTCTTGTCTAGAATTTTTATTGGGTTTTTCTTATGTAGACATGTTTGGTTGAATCATTGGCCATGAAGTTGATCACAATCTCTAGCTTTTTTTGTGGCATGGCCAGTTCCATCCTGAGTCATCACTTCATCACCAACTTTCTTTGGGCCCGCCATCTGTGACCTTGTTTGCATAAACCATCAGGGCTACCATGAATAAAAAGACACTTTGTCAACTCAAAAACCCCAACAATTTAGAGGATACATCCCAGGAAACTGGGAATAAAGGTTGGCCAAATTCTTTATGACACAACCCATCTGTGTTTTTCCATCAGAATTCAAGCTCTTTAGGGCAAATGAGATGTCCTCTTCATCTCTGCATACCCCATGGCCTGTAGCCTAGCATCCTCCTGGGGAAACACTGATTAAATTGGTAAAGCTAAAGCCTTAGATAGTTATAGAGTTTTAGAGTAAATGAGTCAGGAGAGACTTTGGAGACCATTTAGACATTCCTACACATTCACTTTCTACATGAGAAAATGAAGTACCAGAAAGTCCACGTGATTACCCGAGAACCCACTGAGAAAACTGAAGACCTACTTTAGAGTGTTATCATCCCAAACTGGACACCTGCTCCTACTGCCTTGCCCCTACATGCATGAACACAAATCTAATCATATGTACCCTACTTTCTTCTTTACATCAAAGAAACCAGTGATCAGCTATAAAAAAGGAAAAGGCAATAGATACAAAGACAAGAACTAAAACCTGACTATAATGTAAACCTTTGAATGCATTGTATCTAATTCCTGACCTTTCCATGCTTCTTTCCTGTGATGCCCTAAGAAGTAAAGTACATTCCATTTTCATCAGCTTGTTAGAATATGTGACTTCTAAGAAGAATGCAGTCATCTTTTCTTATAGTTGTTCTATTTAACCTATGCCTATTGTCAAACCTTTAAATTTAAAAAAAAAAAAACACCTTAGGATCAAAACTATAATACATTTTAACACTCTCATCTGGAAGCAAGATTATTTTATGAGCTCTTTTCCCTGACCAGGTGTAATGTGTTCTAGCAGTTCTCCATTTATGACTTAACCAGGATGGAACAGAACACACCTTTAGCATCTCTCCTGGTACATTGAAGTACTTAGAGAATGTTGACTGAATGAATAATAAAATGAGTGCTTTTTTAAAAAAAATCACCAGTATATGAAGATTAATCTAGCCTGATACCTCTTATTCTCCTCCTTTTTTTCTTTTTTTTGAAGATTTTATTCATTTATTTTTCAGAGAGAGAGAGCACAAGCACAAGCAGGGGGAGAGGCAGGCAGAGTAGGAAGCAGGCTTCCTGCTGAGCAAGGAGCCTGACAGGGGATTCAATCCCAGTACCCTGGGATCATGACCTAAGCCAAAGACAGATGCTTAACTGACTGAACCACCCAGGCAAACTTTATGCTCCTCTTCTTTACTCCTCACCTTCCCACCACTACTGAGAGATCATAGTGCTGCTTATTCATGTGAAAGGCCACACTTTATTTTACCTACCGTTCCTGGTCAGTCTGGTTATGGAGAAAATATTTGCACCATGAAACATGGTAAATGTATAATTAGCAGAACTTCTAAACCTATTGGTTTTCATTTCTGAAGGTGAAACAAAAACATGGAAGAGGCAAGGCTGGTAGCATTGGATATGCACTTGGGCAATGTGCTTATCCAGATATAAAGCCTCATTCATGTTTGCTGACTCTGAACCCTAATGCAAGTCTCGAGATAAGATGCATCCCAATTTTTACTGTCAATAATGAAGTCATAATAGGGGAAAATGCATTTGTTTTTCAGTGAGTTCAACTCACGCCTACCCAAAGCTGGCTCCTTACCGACCAGCAGGACAGCTCCTCTCTCCACCTTTGCTGCTCTCAGTCTTTTTGAACACCTGTTTCACCTGCATTGTGCAAATCTGTGCATTTCTCTATGTGAAGCAGCAGCCCTGGTATTGTGAGGTCTACAGATACAGGTAAAGTTCAGTTTTTTTAGTTTTCCTTTCTGAAAGTGATACAATGAGTCTGCAATGTCATTGTACAACTTGTTTTGCACATATACCCTTAATTAATTAATTAATTTTTATTTTATTAACATATAATGTATTATCTGCTTCAGGGGTATAGGTCTGTGAATCATCAATCTTACACAATTCATAGCACTCACCATAGCACATACCCTTCCCAATGTCCATAACCCAGCCACCCTATCCGTCCCCTGACCCCCAACAACCTTCAATTTGTTTCCTGAGATTAGGAGTCTCTTATGGTTTGTCCCCCTCTCCAGTCCCTAACTTTTTAATTAATGAAAGTTGTGTCTCCACACTGCAAAATATCAATGACCGGATAGAACACAGAACACAGTTAATGGGGAGAGTCCTGGGGTGAGCCGTGTGCAGTGGGTGGGAAAAGATCTTCACATTTGTTGTTGATGTGTAGATCCAACCATTGGTTGACTGAATGAATGTACTCATTTCCTGGTGGTTTGGAGATCATATAGACCAGAGGTGAGCAAACGTTTCTTGTGGAGGGTCAGAGAGTAAACATTTTAGGCTCTGTGGACCTGACAATCTCTGTTGTAATTACCCAGTGCTATTGTAGTGAAAAGCAGCCATAGACAATGTGTAAAAAAGTAGCTGTGACCATGTTCCAATAAAACTTCATTTATACAAAGATGGGGAGGGTACTTGCTATGGTGAGTGCTGTGAACTGTGTAAGACTGATGAATCACAGATCTATACCCTTGAAACAAATAATATATTATATGTTAATTTAAAAAAAAAACTTTATTTACAAAAAGAGGCGTTGAGTTGGATTTGACCTAATGAGCTGTAGTCAGCTGACCCCTGTTTTACCAGATATATTTGTTTAAATTTGTTTGCAGTTTTCAAATGAATAATATGTTAGTTGATGGTACCATTTTTCTGATTGAACTGAACACTAGACTCAGGGCAAGTCTTTAACTATAAACTAAGGTAAAATGTAGTAAACTATGCCATAGATATTCAAACTTTGTTTTTTCTGACAAAACCTGCCTGACCTCCAAAGGAAAGGCAGAAAAGGAGCATCTCTTTTTGAGGTAAGACTTGTACAAACTCCTTTACACACACTCTACTGTGATCCTGAAGGAGCCAGAGCCCCAGGAATCAGTGAAAGATTAAAAACTATCAAATGATGTCCAAGATTGTCATTGAGATCCTAAATTCAGCAATTCAAGTATTACTTGGAGTGAGAATTCATAACCAGATTTTTCTCAAAACAAGATTTTTCTCCTAATTGGAGTGTATGTACTCAGAGATAAAATTCTGATTGAATCTGGAGGACAAGAAGGTATAGCCCCAAGGGTGATCAATAGGTAGTCCTGCCTCTATCACTAACGGCTGTGCTATGCTATGCCTTAACTTTCTTATCTGCAATGTAAGTATAACAGATTAGATACACTTTTATGTTAAACTCTATAATTCAGGCCTTTGGTCTATCTGTCCCCTTTGTGCAAAAACACTTTGTGGCTACTGATGATTAATGTATTCAGCAAATAGTCACTGAACCTTTGCTCAATGGAAAGCACATCTCAGGACCCTAGGGAACCAAGGATTAAAAGACTTAAGTCTATTTCTTGGGAACTAATTTCATCTATAACGAGTTATAAGAGTAAAAAGTTTCAAGCTGAACAAGAAAGTGGATAGAAACTAAATTGTAAGTTTGATTATTTAAAAAATAAATATTGCTAATAGATCAATCTGGACTGGGAAAACCCATCTCTTAAATACTTTTCTGAGCAAATATTCTGTGGCATTTCTGTGCTAGGTGCTAAGGATTGGTAAATTTGAGTAAAACAATAACAAAATAAAACCAAAAGAGACAGCTCATATTCAAGGAACTCTCATCCCTGAGATGGAAAATAAAAATATGCAAATGAATAATTGCAAAACAGTGAGCTAAATTCAGTGCTAGAGACAAGAATGGAGTCCGGTAGTTATGCTTGCCAGTGACTAAAGACAAAGCCTTTCAGATAAAGGGGTGGAGAGGGAATAGAGTACCTGACCCAGATGTATGCAAACTGATATTTGAGGAACAGAAAATATTCCTATGTTTGGAATATAAGGAGCTGTCAAAAGATAAGGGAAGGAAGACCGATAGAGACAGATCTTCTGAGCTTGTCTGAGAAGCTGGAACTTAATTTATTAGCAAAATAGAGCCATAGATACTCAGAAGCAGGAGAGGGTCATGTTTGGATCCTCAGTAAGAGAGTGGATTAGAGTGGGCAGATTCAAATTGATGGCCTGAGTCAGTAGGCCTACATTCATACACAGAAGAGAAAACAATACACACACACACACACACACACACACACACACTCTAACGCATACAGGCACATGTGTGACAACACACCTAACCATACACGCAGACACACACACACACACACACACACACACACACACACACACACACAGATAGCCATGGTTCATTCATTCTGAATTGAAAGGAATGCCATAGAAAATTATCACCCAAGTCCTTTCAAGACAGATCACTTGTTCTAAATAGAATGCTAGACAAAGAATAATTTTGACTTGTTTTAAATTTTATTTCTGCTTTGTCATTGCAAAAAGTGAACAAAATATGTTCTGGTAGTTACTGGCTGGAGCAATTTGAAAGCTGAGATCCCATGGTAGTGATAAACTTTTTTTTTTCCTACCACCTGGATAAAAATAGAATAAAAGATCCCATAAATGCTGGCAATTCTTTTGTAGTAAGTGCTTTCTGGACAACCAAAGTAATTTCTCAACGAATGTGAGTTTGGAGAGAAAGGGGACTGGAAATGCGACTCTGATTCCTGGTTCAATTTTAAGTTTTGAGAGTACCACACTGTGGCCCATCGCCACCATCAACTGCATCACGGTGGCGTTTATCTTTTCTAAGGGAAAGCCATTTCGAAAACCCATCTACACAAACTGTGAGTATATGAAGTTTAATTTTTCTTTTCACATTTTCTTTCCATTTCCCCACCCTCCCAGAGTCTCAGGTCGGTGGTGAAGGGATGGCTGAATGCCAAAATGGAGCACTGGCATTTCCACTGGTTGTATAATGCTGTTTTGACTTGATTCATTCTTCTAAGTTCCCCTTCTAGTTATCCACATTTTTCATTATTTTATTCAGTTTTCTCTATTTTCTCAGCTTTGCCTTGTCATTAAAAATATAATTCTGTTCTAAATTTTTTTAAATTGAGTATTGAAAGACACTTTCATAGGTGGTAGAATCATGGGCAGTAACCTCCTCATTGGCAGATAAACACATGCATTATTAAATGGTCATATGAGTCCTGTCCCATTGTGAGTCATCAAGAACAATTTTAAGCACATTTGTATATGTCAAGGTATTTTGTAAGACCTTCTTTTTTAAAAAATTTATTTATTTGAGAGAGAGTCCACAAGTGGGAGGGAGTACATGAGTGGGAGAAAGGGTAGGGGGATAGGGAGAAGCAGGCTCCCCACTGAGAAGGGAACACCATGTGGGGCTGGGTCCCAGGACTCTGGGATCATGACCTGAGCTCAAGGCAGACACTTAACCGACTGAGCTACACAGGCGCCCATGTAGAAGACCTTCTAATCAATTCAGATACAACTTGACCTCTTTAGTAGCTTCATAACATTGGACAAGTTACTTTAACCATTCTGTGCATTTCTTAAGTCACCAGTGAGGATGAACATATTTTCATATGATTAACCATTTCTTCTCTGAATTGCTTATTTATATTTTTTAATCCATTCTTTTTTAAAATCTAATGTTAACAGTGGCATATAGTTTGAGAACTCAAACTACTTTATTCAAGTAATTACTAGTTTTCCCAGAAGATTTTATTACTTAATATTTCTTTGGATCATTTATTTCTTAATTAAATATAATGCCACCCTTAGCATATATACATATTCATGTATATGTATGGCTTTATTATATACATAATTTATATTATGTGAGTTTTTATATTATATTTAAATATTTTATTTTTATTTATTCTAGGAAGAGAGACGGTGGGGATAGGGGCAAGGAGAAGAGAGGAAGGGAGAGGGAAGGTGGAAGAACTTCAAGCAGACTCCCCACTGAGTTCAGAGCCCACGTTGGGGTCTGATCCCATGACCCTGAGATCATGACCCGAGCCAAAACCAAGAGTTGGCACTGAACCAACTGAGCAACCCAGGCACCCTTATATTATATTTATATATGCTATATACCTACAAATCAATTTTTATATAATTAATTAGTCCCTAGATTATCTTTTCTGTCTCATTAATGTACCAGTCTATTCTTGATCTAAAAATTATAGTTTCATTCATTTAGCTATAGTTTTATAATAAATTTTAATGAATAGTAAGATTGGCATATCTTCATTACTCTTCATTTTTCAAAAATTTCTTACTTTTCTTGCTTATTCATCCTTCCAGATAAACTCTATAACAAACTGTAAGGCTTTAAAAAAATCCCTTTCTGAATTCTGATACTTTGGGAAAAAATTATTTGTTAACACAATTTAGTCCTCACATTTAAAAACATGCCATCCTTCTCTATTTGTTCATGCTTTTTTTTTTTACATCTTTCAGTAAATATTTATTGTTTCCTTCATTGTAGATCCTGAACATTTAAGAAACTTATTTTGTGTTTTTTAATATTTCTCTTTATATTGTGAGTGACTTTTTCCTATCACATTTTTTTAAACACTTTTTAAAAAAGATTTTATTTATTTATTTGAGAGACAGAGATCACAAGTAGGCAGAGAAGCAGGCAGAGAAAGAGGAGGAAGCAGACTCCCTGCTGAGCAGAGAGCCCGATTTGGGGATCGATCCCAGGACCCTGGGATCATGACCTGAAGCGAAGGCAGAGGCTTAGCTCACTGAGCCACCCATCCCCCCATCACATTTTTTTTAACTGGTTATCACTAATACCTGTAACAGTTATAGTGTTGTTTACATTTATTTTCTATCCAGAACCCTTTTTGAACTTTGCTATTACTCCTTGATTCTTGAGTTTTCTAGAAAGATAATTAATATCATCTGCAGGTAATGCTTCTTCTTCTTTTCCAGTGATTATATTGCTTATTTATATTTTCTGTCTTAGTATACAGTCCAGAATTTTCAGGATAATATTAAATAATTGTGTTGGTAGCAAAGAGTTCTACTCCTTAATAAAAATACTTCAATCATTTTCACCTGTAAATATGATTTCAAATATTGGTTCAATATTGGTTCATGTAAAGAAAATACCTTTTTATTTCCATGAAATCAAAAGTGCATTTTAAACCAAGAACAGGAGATGTATTTCATCAAATGCCTTCCCATCACCTACTGAGATGATGATGCCTTTTTTTTCCTTTTGACCCGTTGTTATAACCTGTTATATTATTAAACTTATTATTAAATTATCTTCATATTCTTGAGCAAACCCTACTTATTTGTGGTGGATTATACTCTTACTAAATTGAATTTTATAGTTTTTTAATGTCTGAATTTTATATTGGATTGGTCTGATGTTTTTGTGCAGTGTTTTGTTAGGTATGAGTATTAGATTTGAAAACTCTTCAACTTTTTCTTTCCCAGAAAAAATACTTTGTAGATAGGAATTGTCTATTCCTTGGCAGTTTGCAAGAACCCAGTAATATCATCTGGCTCAAAATCCTTCCTTTGAAAGTTTTTTTTTAAAGAATTGATTTAAGTTATCTTCTTTTTAAACTGTTTTTTAAATAATAAATTTTTTTTATTTGGATAATTCTATTTCATCGAGATTATCAAACCTTAGCATCAGATTTTCAGTGGTATTTTCTTTTAACTTTAATGCCTTCTCTAACTTTTAATGTTCTCATCCTATATGTCTTATGTTTCATGTATTCTTTTTTTAATTTAATTTTATTTTTCAGTGTCCCAAGATTCATTGTTTATGCACCACACCCAGTGCTCCATGCAATACGTGCCCTCCTTAATACCTACCACCAGACTCACCCATCTCTGATATCTTAAAAAAAAAAAATAGAATAAGGCCAGCAGTAGGGAGCAGTTACTTCTGATTTCTGGTTATAGAGGCCTATATAGAGTTGGGGGCTGGCAGACCATAAACACTGGAATAAATGAGGTGGAGAGAATATAAGAGAAAACCTACTTTGCTTGTTTGTTTATGAATTTTAAGGCTTGTAAGAGTCATTTATGTCATGGCAACACAGATGAAATGCTACTGTTTTGGCCTGAAGATGCTAATCTTACCAAAAGCATTTCTAAGGCACCATCTACAAAGTGCCCAAGAGCTCTGAGGATACAGGTGTTGGGGGGCTTGGAGGGTTAAGAACAGTGGTGCTGGCACATTGCATCCTGGGAAGTTTAGCTCCCCAAAGCAAAGCCATTTGGGCTGGTTGGAAAGAAAGAACCCAGCAGATGTACAGGAGAGTTGCTCATTCTTTCCATTCAGAGTCCTAGAAAAACACATACAAAGACACTTTTAAGTGGTTACAGTCTAGTAGATTCATAAAGGAAGATCAGGCAAAGCAGAGTGGTCCATAACCATATGAAATAAAACTTTGTAAGAGAGGCTGGGAAAGTCTTTTTAAAAAAGTGGTATCTGAATTGGCCTTTTTTAAGAAAAAGTGGAACTTGGCAAGACAGGAAAAATATCACCTACACAGTGTATGTTGTCAACAAAGGCCTCCGTGGAAATGGCAGCTGTATGATTTAACTTCCCTAAGACACATAAGGAAGAGCCATCAGAGAGCAGATCAGAAAGGCAGATTGAAATCGAATTGGGGAAGGCCTTGAACGTCAGTTGAAGACCCTGGACCTTATTCTCTAGGCAACAAGGAAGAACGAAGTGGTGCCGAGGAGACTGACTCTCTGTTCATGCACAGCTCACTAGCTGTGTAGTGATTTGGGGCCTCTCTGGGGACCTTTTACATGAGCTGGTCCCTGCAGAGTGTCCTAGCCCCCCTGGACTTCTCAGCTGACGTGACTCCTTTCTGGAGTTTACCGTAGTTAATTGGCAGTTTTCTGCACCTCGCCTTCCAAAGAAAGATGTTGCGATACAGCCTTTGTCTTGTAAGCATTAGAACATATTTTAAAGCATATGAGAATATATCAAAACATCTGAAGATGTATCCGGTATTTGCCCAACAGAGATCATTGGTTCTGCAGTGTGTGTGCCAAATTATATGAAACATTCGTTTAGCATCTAAAAACAATGTTTTGGTGTTTTTCAGATATATTTTCATTTCTGCTGATGTCTGCCTTGGGACTCACAGTTTTCATTCTGTTTTCTGACTTTCAAGATATATACCGTGGAATGGAGGTAAGAGCTATTCATTATCACATCTTCAGTGACTCACATGTGCGATGGAACCATATCTGCACCATTAATTATTACCATATTCTCTTTGATCTTTTAATATTGTGAGGCTCTTCTCATTTACTAAAACAACAGATGGCTTACCTGGCTCTCCCATATGTGACCCTCTGATTATTTTCAGATGATCTATATTTTCAGTCAGGGACATTTATCTCTTCACACCTAAAATACTATGTGTGGATATTTTATCCTTCCATGTTATACTAATATAATAAATTAATGTATTAACACAATAACAACTAATTCTTCAATTTTAGTTTTTTTAACATATAGTAGAAATCCTCTATGATGTAGTAAGAAAGGAGTAAGAAAAAGTAGACGTACAGGCCAATTATATTCTCTCTGTCAGACATCGACTGCAGGGAGTTTTATTTCAGTGGACATCATTTAATTTGGGTGCAGTGAGTTAAAATAAAATTTATGAAGAGGTCATTGAACCCAATTCTTGGAGCCAGACTTGTGGGAGAAATAAAAAAAAGAGGATTGACTCTTGATTTGCAATCTATAGTTTTGTTGTGAAGATGAGTCCCACCCAAGAGATATGATGATGTGGTGACATGAGACCACCCATGCTTCAAGAGGGTGTAACATAGAAGTGAGAACATAGGAAGGAGGAGTTCTCACGGGGCCTGTGGCTATCATGGGAGGCTTCATGGAGGAGGCACAATGTGATCTGTGTCTAGAGGATAGGCTAGGTTTTGCTAGGTAAGGGGTAGGGGTATTTCCAACCAGGAGAACTCAGCCTGAGCACAAGCAGAGAGGGCTGGAAGAATCTTTTTTGTCTTGGAAATGCAAAAGAATGTAGGGTGGCAGAGATAAAAATCAAAAGCCAGACTTGTTTCACAGAACACCTGGAAGACTGACAAAGATGGCGGCACCATGCTATGGAATGTGATGAAGGCATGGCTGGATGGAGAGGGTCAGGGAAGTTTGGGCTCTCTTCTGAAAGCAACAGGGAGTCATTGAAGATATCCAAACAGGTTTTTTTCAGCAGAGGTTTTAAGGATGACTAATTAGATGATGGCAGGAAGGTTACATGCTAGAGCCAGAGAGGCTGTGGACAGAGACGCGGTTAGGAAGTGAAAACCTAGATCATTTAGTCACTTACAATACATTATGAAGCTTTAGCGCATGCTTGGCACTGGCTCCAAAGATGAGTAATATGTGGGCACCCCTCTCAAGTAGTTCAGGGACTAGGAGGGAAGACCATCCCACAAGCAGATGATTCCAAAGCAATAGGACAGGTGCCGTCCAAGCCGAGAGATGGAGAAGAGACCTCCAAGATGAGGGCAGGGCAAGGGCCAGGTTCTCCACTAGGATCTGACCCCCTACCACACCTTACAACCTTCTCCAGACAGCCTGCTCCCAGGCTGTGTCTCACAACCTCAGAAAGTCTGTCTGTACTTGGGGAAAAAAATAACAAAGTGTTACTTTGAAATACCTCATATCAGACTAGGGGTGAGAACTGCAAGTGAGCTTCTAGACATGGTGAAGGGTCTGTGGGTTTAGTCCTAAAGGCAGCTCAATCCCCATCCTTTACTTTGGGTCAGAAGGGCTCTGTGTGAATAGTCTCTTGCTATGGATGCAGCATGAGAAGTTGTAGTGTTCACACCTATTACCTAATTTTATTTGGTGGTCAGTATGCACCCTTTAGTCTTTAAAAGGAGGTGGGTTGGGTGGGTTCAAATTCCATCAAGCCATTAGATTTAGGGCTGGGACCATTTGTTCAGAATATTTCCACCTAGTTTCAAAAGCAACTTGAATCTCTTTCCCCTTTATGTTTTACTCATACATCAGTTTTACTGAAAGAATGAACTCCAGGTAGATTTTACTTTGGGAGGATTAGAAGTAATATTATTATTAAATGAACGACTTCATCTTGTATTCTCTTTCCTGTATTTGAAAAGATAAAAATGAAGAGAGACAACAGGTTCCAAAGTGTTTTGTCTCATGTGTGTGACCCAGAGCACATTTTCCGAAGTCTCTTGTCAGGCAGTCAAGGGAGCACAGGCCCAGAGGCAGTCAATTCTCATTTGCATTCTGGCTCTGCCATTTATTGATTGGCTTTGAATCCTTGGGCAAGGTACTGACCTCACCCGTGAAGTGGAGAAAGCCATGCCCACCCTCCAAGCTCACAGACTTTTTATAAATATACATTAAACAAGATCATTAAGATATTTTGTTTGAAAATGGAAGATATGCAAAGCATAAAGGTAGTATTTCTTTTTTTAACAGCTCATCCCAACCCTGACATCATGGAGGGTTTCAGTTTTGGTGGTAGCCCTCATCCAATTCTGTGTGGCCTTCTTTGTAGAGGTAAAGTGATTTCTATACATCTCTTTCTTTCTAGGGAAAAAAAGGTATCATTCTCAACACATGCCTGTGTTTTAGTGCAACCTCTTTTGTCCCCAAAAGTGATAGTTATTAAGGTTTTGTAAAAGCTGTACATGATCTCTTTGGAGGAAATTCCATGGAGAGTGATCTAAAATTCTCTAAAGACTGGATGGAAGTGCTCTCAGGATCTGTAGCATAGAAAGCAAAACATTAAATTAACTCTAATGTAATCTCCCATGAAGGCATTATATTATACTTTTCCAGTATTCTCAAGAGCTAGTAGAGACAAGACCAGGTGACCTACTAGCTCTAAAATTCAATGAGACCTTTCGAGTGAAGAACTGTCTTCAGAAGGGATTCCTTAATTGAGAGAGAAAGGAAGCCATTTCTCATTTTAGTCAATTCTAACCCTTGAAAGTCTTCCTCTATAGCATTTTTCTTCTACTCAGTGTCACTAAATGACTTCACCTACTCAGTGAAAGTTTCAGGCACTATTGTTTTTTTTAAAGGGACAGTTAAAAAAAAAAAGATTTATGTATTCTAAGTCCCTTGGGGAAAGGGATCAACCAAATTTTAAAAAATACATACACACGCACACACACCCCCACATATAACTGTATATAATGGTGTAAAATTTCTCGTACTCTTTAAGGAATTCCATTTTGAGCCTATATATTTTTAAATAACCCAAAAGGAGAGAGAAAACTTACGTGTATGAAGGTATTCATTGTAGTATTATGTCAGATATTATCTCAGTATTATCTGAAATTTTAGACTCAACTCATGCATTCAAAAATAGAGATGCTGTTTGTTTAAATAGTTATACAACAATTTGGTAAAAAATGGTATTTGGTCATTAAAGGTGATTATTAAAAGACCATAGCTATAAACTGTATATGACAGCAAGTCTAGCATAACCAAAAGTGGAATGCAAAATTTGACCATTTCTATTATGAAGAAAAAAAAAAGAGCACTCCTCCACCCCTGAATGGAAAACAAAACCCATTGGAGTTCTGGAGTTTATCCATTCATTCAGCAAACCATTATGTGGCACCTCCTATGTGGCACGTGGCAGATAGCAGTGCTTTTTTTTTTTTTCCTTTCCTTGATTTTGAGTACATTATTTTGTTATTATTTCAGTCTGGCAGTAAAATAATTCTAAGTGAATCAGCAGCCAGGATTTAACCAGAAAAACTGTAGAAATGAAAGGCTGTAAGCTTTGAGCAGATTTCTCTCAAGCACTCTTCTTCCTCAAAGGAAAGAACCGGG
This sequence comes from Lontra canadensis, assembly GCF_010015895.1. NCBI lineage: Eukaryota > Metazoa > Chordata > Mammalia > Carnivora > Mustelidae > Lontra > Lontra canadensis. The sequence goes on along the minus strand of NW_022631267.1, from coordinate 154,866 downwards.
CGGAGCTGCTAGACATCGTGGGGACAGCAGGAAGGAGAAGCTGCTGCAGAAGCAGCAGTACTAAGCACATCTCATAGGAAGACCTGCGGTGGGGAGCAACCTGGCTGCAGGGAAAAGTAGAATCCTAATTTGGTTGTTTTCTCTACCTGATGTCTCAGGATGTCATCCTTCAAAACCAAAAGCTCTGGCTATGGATCAAAAAAGAATTTGGATTCTCTTCTAAAAGTCAGTATAAAAACTGGCGAAAAAAGCTGGCAGGAGACTCCACCTGGCCTCCTACACACAGAACAGATTATTCAGGTGATGACAAAAATGGATTCTACATCAACCTCGGCTATGAGGACCATGAACAGATTCCAAGAGCAAAACTCGAATTGGGAGGCCAAAGCACAGAACCGCATTTTTGGACGAGGCTGTAATCAGAATTGTCGGACTTGCTTCACAGCATCTCCTTGTTCCCTGAAACTAAACCATTATGGAAAACGGATCATAGTCTATCCTTATCTTTTCTCTCTCCATCCGATGATTCAAAAGGTGTTTCTCAATGTACTGAACCTTGCGAAAGAGAACTTTAAATATGCTTATTGGGACTGTATCCTCTCCTATTGAGGAAAAAAAAATGCACTTCCTGGATTACCTTTTTTTTTTTTTTTTTTCCCTAATAAACTAGTCACATTGCATAGCATTATCCTGGCTAAAATGCACAAGTTTTCATGGTAGTGAAATTAGGAGTATGAACATTGGTAGAACAAAGGAAAATTGAAGACCAGTTTGATGTTTGAAAGTTTCAATAATATATTTTTATTTGCATCTCCAGAAATAAAAGAATTTGGGGGAAAAGCCTTTCTCTCAATAAATCATCACAAGTTTACTTAATCTTCTATTCACTTGCAAAGATCATTTATGTGCATATCTTTTCCCAAGGTCACAAAATTCCTCTTTTTGCTTCTTTTGTATGGCTTTAACGGAGAAATAAGAATTGACATTTACTTCAGAAAAGTCAACACTAACTGTGGTAGTGTGGGTAAGGAGAGTGATGGAGATGTATGTTAATTGTCTATAATCTTGGCTTGAGCACAACTTATATCTAAGCAAACTCTACCAATGTTGCCATCTTCCAAAGGATATGGTTTTGAGCTCAGAGAGGAAGAAAATCCTGGGTAAATCACAAAGATAATGGGATAACCTTTTAAAATGTACTTTTCACTTAAAGAAGCATGGCACTTCTATTTATTTTTTGCTACTGACAGATTAAACTTCAAGTACTAAGTTGAAAAGTTGGTTCATAATCAGCATTGCTCATCTTAAAAACAATCCTAGGGAAGGGACCTATGATGTTTGTATCTACAGCATGACAATCATCAAGCTGCTAAACAACCTTAAGTTCCATTTCATCTTTTTATTATCTTAATCAATTATTAATGGCCACTTAATAGCTATAAGGAATGGTAAATCTGCAGATATATTCTGCACATTATTACCTTTAATATATATCAACCTCACTGTGACCTTGAGAGGACATATATCCCTAGTGAACATTTTAAATTAACTACTAGGCGTTCCTTGTAAAAATAAATCTGATTTTGCCAATTTAACAGATTTCTAGTGGGTGATTAGTTAGCTAGTTCTATCCCATGAGTGCCATTTTTTTTTTTTTTTTTTTTTTTTTTTTAGAGAGAGAGATCACAAGTAGGCAGAGAGGCAGGCAGAGAGAGGAGGAAGCAGGCTCACTGCTGAGCAAAGAGCCCGATGCAGGGCTCGATCCCAGGACCCTGAGATCATGACCTGAGCTGAAGGCAGAGGCGTAACCCACTGAGCCACCCAGGTGCCCTCCATGAGTGCCAATTATGTGCCGAATACTGTGGGATGTATGGATTCCATACACCTTTACGATTCTGGAATCTTTAGGATTGAAAAAAATGTTTTTAACATTTCATCAATGCATTGCTCTAAATAGTATTTTTTATTATGTTATTTAAGCCAGTAGCATAAATGCCAATTCCTATAGGGATAAAGCCTTTATATTTACATTTTATTTGCTTTTTAACCTTTTCTTTGGTGCACAGCTTTGGAGAATGATAATTTTTTTTTTATTTTTTATAAACATATATTTTTTTCCCCAGGGGTACAGGTCTGTGAATCGCCAGGTTTACACACTTCACAGCACTCACCATAGCACATACCCTCCCCAATGTCCATAATAACCCCCCCAACCCCCCTCCCCCCAGCAACCCTCGGTTTGTTTTGTGAGATTAAGAGTCACTTATGGTTTATCTCCCTCCCAATCCCATCTTGCTTGATTTACTCTTCTCCGATCCCCTTAACCCCCATGTTGCATCTCCTCTCCCTCATATCAGGGAGATCATATGATAGTTGTCTTTCTCCGATTGACTTATTTCGCTAAGCCTGATACCCTCTAGTTCCATCCACGTCGTCGCAAATGGCAAGATTTCATTTCTTTTGATGGCTGCATAGTATTCCATTGTATATATATACCACATCTTCTTTATCCATTCGTCTGTTGATGGACATCTAGGTTCTTTCCATAGTTTGGCTATTATAGACATTGCTGCTATAAACATTCGGGTGCACGTGCCCCTTCGGATCACTACGTTTGTATCTTTAGGGTAAATACCCAGCAGTGCAATTGCTGGGTCATAGGGTAGTTCTATTTTCAACATTTTGAGGAACCTCCATGCTGTTTTCCAGAGTGGTTGCACCAGCTTGCATTCCCACCAACAGTGTAGGAGGGTTCCCCTTTCTCCGCATCCTCGCCAGCATCTGTCATTTCCTGACTTGTTAATTTTAGCCATTCTGACTGGTGTGAGGTGGTATCTCATTGTGGTTTTGATTTGCATTTCCCTGATGCCGAGTGATATGGAGCACTTTTTCATGTGTCTGTTGGCCATCTGGATGTCTTCTTTGCAGAAATGTCTGTTCATGTCTTCTGCCCATTTCTTGATTGGATTATTTGTTCTTTGAGTGTTGAGTTTGCTAAGTTCTTTATAGATTCTGGACACTAGCCCTTTATCTGATATGTCATTTGCAAATATCTTCTCCCATTCTGTCAGTTGTCTTTTGGTTTTGTGAACTGTTTCCTTTGCTGTGCAAAAGCTTTTGATCTTGATAAAATCCCAATAGTTCATTTGTGCCCTTGCTTCCCTTGCCTTTGGCGATGTTCCTAGGAAGATGTTGCTGCGGCTGAGGTCGAAGAGGTTGCTGCCTGTGTTCTCCTCAAGGATTTTGATGGATTCCTTTCTCACATTGAGGTCCTTCATCCATTTTGAGTCTATTTTCGTGTGTGGTGTAAGGAAATGATCCAATTTCATTTTTCTGCATGTGGCTGTCCAATTTTCCCAACACCATTTATTGAAGAGGCTGTCTTTTTTCCATTGGACATTCTTTCCTGCTTTGTCGAAGATTAGTTGACCATAGAGTTGAGGGTCTATTTCTGGGCTCTCTATTCTGTTCCATTGATCTATGTGTCTGTTTTTGTGCCAGTACCATGCTGTCTTGATGATGACAGCTTTGTAGTAGAGCTTGAAGTCTGGAATTGTGATGCCACCAACTTTGGCTTTCTTTTTCAATATTCCTTTGGCTATTCGCGGTCTTTTCTGGTTCCATATAAATTTTAGGATTATTTGTTCCATTTCTTTGAAAAAAATGGATGGTACTTTGATAGGAATTGCATTAAATGTGTAGATTGCTTTAGGTAGCATAGACATTTTCACAATATTTATTCTTCCAATCCAGGAGCATGGAACATTTTTCCATTTCTTTGTGTCTTCCTCAATTTCTTTCATGAGTACTTTATAGTTTTCTGTGTATAGATTCTTAGTCTCTTTGGTTAGGTTTATTCCTAGGTATCTTATAGTTTTGGGTGCAATTGTAAATGGGATTGACTCCTTAATTTCTCTTTCTTCTGTCTTGTTGTTGGTGTAGAGAAATGCAACTGATTTCTGTGCATTGATTTTATATCCTGACACTTTACTGAATTCCTGTACCAGTTCTAGCAGTTTTGGAGTGGAGTCTTTTGGCTTTTCCACATATAGTATCATATCATCTACGAAGAGTGATAGTTTGACTTCTTCTTTTCTGATTTGGATGCCTTTAATTTCTTTTTGTTGTCTGATTGCTGAGGCTAGGACTTCTAGTACTATGTTGAATAGCAGTGGTGATAACGGACATCCTTGCCGTGTTCCTGACCTTAGCGGAAATGCTTTCAGTTTTTCTCCATTGAGAATGATATTTGCGATGGGTTTTTCATAGATGGCTTTGATAATATTGAGGTATGTGCTCTCTATCCCTACACTTTGAAGAGTTTTGATCAGGAAGGGATGCTGTACTTTGTCAAATGCTTTTTCAGCATCTATGGAGAGGATCATACGGTTCTTGTTCTTTCTTTGATTAATGTGTTGTATCACATTGATTGATTTGCGGATGTTGAACCAACCTTGCAGCCCTGGAATAAATCCCACTTGGTCGTGGTGAATAATCCTTTTAATGTACTGTTGAATCCTATTGGCTAGTATTTTGGTGAGAATTTTTGCATCTGTGTTCATCAAGGGTCTTGGTCTGTAGTTCTCTTTTTTGATGGGATCCTTGTCTGGTTTTGGGATCAAGGTGATGCTGGCCTCATAAAATGAGTTTGGAAGTTTTCCTTCCATTTCTATTTTTTGGAACAGTTTCAGGAGAATAGGAATTAGTTCTTCCTTAAATGTTTGGTAGAATTCCCCCGGGAAGCCGTCTGGCCCTGGGCTTTTGTTTGTTTGGAGATTTTTTTTTTTTTAAGATTTTTATTTATTTGTCAGAGAGAGAGAGGGAGAGAGAGCAAGCACAGGCAGACAAAATGGCAGGCAGAGGCAGAGGGAGAAGCAGGCTCCCTGCCGAGCAAGGAGCCCGATGCGGGACTCGATCCCAGGACGCTGGGATCATGACCTGAGCCGAAAGCAGCTGCTTAACCAACTGAGCCTCCCAGGCGTCCCTGTTTGGAGATTTTTGATGACTGTTACAATCTCCTTACTGGTTATGGGTCTGTTCAGGCTTTCTATTTCTTCCTGGTTCAGTTGTGGTAGTTTATATGTCTCTAGGAATGCATCCATTTCTTCCAGATTGTCAAATTTGTTGGCATAGAGTTGCTCATAATATGTTCTTACGATTGTCTGTATTTCTTTGGTGTTAGTTGTGATCTCTCCTCTTTCATTCATGATTTTATTGATTTGGGTCCTTTCTCTTTTCTTTTTGATAAGTCTGGCCAGGGGTTTATCAATCTTATTAATTCTTTCGAAGAACCAGCTCCTAGTTTTGTTGATTTGTTCTATTGTTTTTTTGGTTTCTATTTCATTGATTTCTGCTCTGATCTTTATGATTTCTCTTCTCCTGCTGGATTTAGGCTTTCTTTCTTGTTCTTTCTCCAGCTCCTTTGGGTGTAGGGTTAGGTTGTGTACCTGAGACCTTTCTTGTTTCTTGAGAAAGGCTTGTACCGGTATATATTTTCCTCTCAGGACTGCCTTGTTGTGTCCCACAGATTTTGAGCCGTTGTGTTTTCATTATCATTTGTTTCCATGATTTTTTTCAATTCTTCTTTAATTTCCTGGTTGACCCATTCATTCTTTAGAAGGATGCTGTTTAGTCTCCATGTATTTGGGTTCTTTCCAAATTTCCTCTTGTGATTGAGTTCTAGCTTCAGAGCATTGTGGTCTGAAAATATGCAGGGAATGATCCCAATCTTTTGATACCGGTTGAGACCTGATTTAGGACCGAGGATGTGATCTATGCTGGAGAATGTTCCATGGGCACTAGAGAAGAATGTGTATTCTGTTGCTTTGGGATGAAATGTTCTGAATATATCTGTGATATCCATCTGGTCCAGTGTGTCATTTAAGGCCTTTATTTCCTTGTTGATCTTTTGCTTGGATGATCTGTCCATTTCAGTGAGGGGAGTGTTAAAGTCCCCTACTATTATTGTATTATTATTGATGTGTTTCTTTGATTTTGTTATTAATTGGTTTCTATAGTTGGCTGCTCCCACTTTAGGGGCATAGATATTTAAAATTGTTAGATCTTCTTGTTGGACAGATCCTTTGAGTACGATATAGTGTCCTTCCTCATCTCTTATTATAGTCTTTGGCTTAAAATCTAATTGATCTGATATAAGGATTGCCACTCCTGCTTTCTTCTGATGTCCATTAGCATGGTAAATTCTTTTCCACCCCCTCACTTTAAATCTGAAGTTGTCTTCGGGTTTAAAATGAGTTTCTTGTAGGCAACATATAGATGGGTTTTGTTTTTTTATCCATTCTGATACCCTGTGTCTTTTGATTGGGGCATTTAGCCCATTAACATTCAGGGTAACTATTGAGAGATATGAATTTAGTGCCATTGTATTGCCTGTAAGGTGACTGTTATTGTATATTGTTTCTGTTCCTTTCTGATCTACTACTTTTAGGCTCTCTCTTTGCTTAGAGGACCCCTTTCAATATTTCCTGTAGAGCCTGTTTGGTGTTTGCAAATTCTTTCAGTTTTTGTTTGTCCTGGAAGCTTTTTATCTCTCCTTCTATATTCAATGATAGCCTAGCTGGATATAATATTCTTGGCTGCATGTTTTTCTCGTTTAGTGCTCTGAATATATCATGCCAGCTCTTTCTGGCCTGCCAGGTCTCTGTGCATAAGTCTGCTGCCAATCTAATATTTTTACCATTGTATGTTACAGACTTCTTTTCCCGGGCTGCTTGCAGGATTTTCTCTTTGTCACTAAGACTTGTAAATTTGACTATTAGGTGACGGGGTGTGGACCTATTCTTATTGATTTTGAGGGGGGTTCTCTGAACCTCCTGGATTTTGATGCTTGTTCCCTTTGCCATATTGGGGAAATTCTCTCCAATAATTCTCTCCAATATACCTTCTGCTCCCCTCTCTCTTTCTTCTTCTTCTGGAATCCCAATTATTCTAATGTTGTTTCGTCTTATGGTGTCACTTATCTCTCGAATTCTGCCCTCGTGGTCCAGTAGCTGTTTGTCCCTCTTTTGCTCAGCTTCTTTATTCTCTGTCATTTGGTCTTCTATATCGCTAATTCTTTCTTCTGCCTCATTTAACCTAGCAGTGAGAGCCTCCATTTTTGATTGCACCTCATTAATAGCTTTTTTAATTTCAACTTGATTAGATTTTAGTTCTTTTATTTCTCCAGAAAGGGCTTTTATATCTCCCGAGAGGGTTTCTCTAATATCTTCCATGCCTTTTTCGAGCCCGGCTAGAACCATGAGAATCGTCATTCTGAACTCTAGATCTGACATATTACCAATGTCTGTATTGATTAGGTCCCTAGCCTTTGGTACTGCCTCTTGTTCTTTTTTTTGTGGTGAATTTTTCCGCCTTGTCATTTTGTCCAGATAAGAGTATATGAAGGAACAAGTAAAATACTAAAAGGGTGGCAACAACCCCAGGAAAATATGCTTTAACCAAATCAGAAGAGATCCCAAATCGTGAGGGGGTGGGGGGAAGGGGATATAAAGAGGTTCAGAAAGAACAAAAAAAAAAAGAAGAAAAGAGAAACAAATAAAAAAAGAAAACCAATAATGAAAAAATATAAAATGGAAATATATATATATATTAGATAAACTAGTTAAAAAACGTTAAAAAAGAAAAGGGTAAAAGTTAAAAAAATTTAGGAGAAGAGAAAAAAAAATTGAAAAAGAAAGCAAAATTAAATTAACTGCAAGGCTAAAGAATCATGGGGAGAAAGCCATGAGTTCCGTGCTTTGCTTTCTCCTCCTCTGGAATTCCGCTTCTCTCCTTGGTATTGAAACTGCACTCCTTGGTAGGTGAACTTGGTCCCGGCTGGGTTTCTTGTTGATCTTTTGGGGGAGGGGCCTGTTGTAGTGTTTCTCAACTGTCTTTGTCCCAGGCAGAATTGCACGGCCCTTACCAGGGGCCGGGCTGAGTAATCCGCTTGGGTTTGCTTTTGGGAGCTTTTGTTCCCTGAGCGCTTTCCGTAGAGTCCGGAGGACGGGAATGAAGATGGCGGCCTCCCAGTCTCCGGCCTGGAGGAGCCGAGAGTCTGGGGCCCCACTCCTCAGTGCGCCCTCAGAGAACAGCGCCCAATTACTCCCGTCACCCTGCCTCTGGCCACGTTCTGAGCTGACCGAGCCTGCGAGCGGTTCAAGGTAACCCCGAGCTTAGAGCTCACTCCTCGGCTCCGTCTCTGTAGCCGGCTTCCCGGTTCTAATACCTGTAAGCTCTGAGACACTCAGACACCCCGATCCTTCTGTGACCCTGTGGGACCTGAGGCCACGCTGACCCCGCGTGCGCTTCACCCCGGTTAAGCCTCTGGAGCGATGTCCCTCAGCGGAACAGACTTTTAAAAGTCCTGATTTTGTGCTCCGTTGCTCCGCCGCTTGCCAGGAGCCGGCCCCTCCCCCCGCCGTCTATCTTCCTGTCGCTTTGGATTCACTTCTCCTCCAGTCCTACCTTTCAGAAAGTGGTTGATTTTCTGTTTCTAGAATTGCTGTTCTTCTTCTATTTGATCTCCCGTTGGATTTGTAGGTGTTTGCAATCTTTAGATAAGCTATCTAGCTGATCTCCCGCTACCTGAAGTAGTCTCAGCTGCTACTTCTCCGCCATCTTGACTCCTCCCCCCGAGAATGATAATTTTTAAATGTGTTTAATTTAGTGACTACCAACGAAAGATCAAAAGATGAAAAAGATTTTTAGATTATAATTAAGAAATATATGTCAACCTAAAATATATGACAGCTCAGGTTCCTTGAACTGGCATATCTGTATTTAGTAATTTGACCTTTAGATTCAGAGATTCAACCGATACACCATGACATTTAGATGACAAAAAGATTAAAAAAAAAAAAACTTTATTAAATAAATGTACAGCTTCTCCCACCCAGTTTTTCCAATAACCTATTTGTTACCTGATAGATGATGATATTTATTTCATGCATCCTTTTGTGTGGAGGGGGTACATAATAAAATTGAACTCTACACTCGGCTTTGCTAAAATATGCTCAGAGAAAGGTTAAATAGTCTTGGAAGAAATGTTTGATAAAAGCACAATGAGCATGACCATCTATCAATGATTACCTATAGGAAACAAAACCTGTACAGTCTTAAGTTGCCCATCATTAAGACCGGCCATTTTTATGGAAAGACTGATAACTAACTTTGTGAGCTTTCTTTTCAGGGTGAAAACCAATGGAGTCTGAACGCTACTTATCTGAAAAGGTTTCCTCAAATTCAATTTAAAAGTGCATTTGTGACATAGCATAGCTATAACTGTCTTCTGGAGTGGAAATGTCTAGAAATGTTTGACTTGAGGGTCCTCAGGAGGGCCTCTTATTCTCCAGTTCAACTCCCTCTCCTCTCCCATTGGTTAGCATGGTAATCCCACCAAACTCAAGTCTCCTGCCTTGGGTAAGGTTTGCCCTCTGCAGTCATCCTTCATTAAAAAGTAAGTACAGGTTGGGAAAAGTAACATATTAAACTGCTGCCACTCTCATCCTTATTTGACAATCTTAAAAAAAAAGTTTTTGTTTTTTGGGTGGTCTTTTGTTTGTTTTTTACTCTTACTTGAATGCAAAACATAAAAGGGAAATTTAATTTAGAATCAAACTGAAGGGGTCATTTTTGATCATGGCACCTGGTAGAAGACATTCACACCTCCCAGAGGACCACTTTGGGGGTTATCAGGAGACAGAATTGGTATCATAAGAAAGAAAAGAGATTGGTCAGGGAACAAAGAAGAAAGACAGGATCTCTACTGGCCCTGAGTGTAGCACATTACCCCTGCTGTCATCATTACTCTTAATGCTGCAATTAAACCATAAAGTATTTCTGACTCTGGGGTAAAATCTACATCAGCTTAATAGGTCCAAGACTTTCATTGAGTCTTCTGTTTACTTTATCTACCACATTTCTAGTTCCCTGATCATACCCTTCCACACCCCCCCCTACTTGAACTTTTCCTTTATTTAATGCCATGCTTCTAATTATGGCATGAGAAGGATGTCATTGGCTGGTAGTGTGGTTTGTAGGGTAAGGTTGTAAAGTCTGATACAATCCTAGGGCTTAGAGACCCACATTCACTTTTCTCCACCTGCTGCCAAGGAGAATTCCACTGGGAAGTTATTAAAAGGTAATTTGTTTCATTCAACACATAATCAATAAAATGCAAGAATAAAATCATGACACTCCTTGACTTACAGTAAAAAGTCTTAAATAGTAACATGAGATATTGTTTTCTAAATATGGCACTTTAAACCTGCATTTAATGATCTCTTGCTAAGGTTAAAAGGGTCAAATTCTTGAAATACTTCAAAATCCAAAGGGAATAATGTAGAAGTAACAGCCCACTCTTGCTTGTCACATACTCCTGACAAATGAGTCACTTCCAGGGAAATCACTGGATCTAAAATGCTGGAGCACAGAATTTTGTCTCCCGTCTACTCCACCTGTATCTACACAGGAACTAAGAGATGGGCATGTGCTCTCAAATGGATTGTTAATCAGAGCTCCTCAAACTGCTTAATGAAATGTTCAAATGTCCCAGTTTCTTTTCTGACCAGAAAGGGAATATGAAGTTAGATGTCAATCTCAACAATTTGAGGCTCTTAACATTTCCTTTAAAATCACATATAAACTGTTCTCTATTCCTTTGGAAAGTAGAAAATAGCCACCCTCAGGAAAAAGGAAAACAACATTTATGGTAGAAGATAAAATATGATGTGATTTTGTTAAGATCCGCTGCTGGCTTGCTCAAAAGGCTACTGCTTCTTGTTCAAGCTGCCACAGCAAATCTTTGCTAGTAGGGAAAAAAATTTCCATGGCTCAATGATGAGATAATATCAGTAAGCAATTTATTAAAGAGCCTGCCATCCATCACTGGAATTTGGAACAATAATGATGCATTGAAAATAAGTATTCATCCCAGGTTTTTTTTTCCCCTCCTCACAAATTCCTTCAGCTCCAATATCTCTTCAGTAAATTGTTAATAGTATTTTGCTCTTTGTCTTTTTGGAAACAAACCCAGGAGTGAGAAGGCACCAGCAGCAGCTGCCACAAACCCAATGGTACTTATTGCTTGATTGGCCTATAAAGAAATGAGAAACAAACAAAAAACAAATCTTATTCTAAAGGCATCTCTGTCCTAAACCCAAACTTTAGCTTGTTCTTAAAATGAAGACCTTTTTAATGTACAAAGGATAAATTTAAAGCTTCATGTAAAATTTAACTGTGTATGAACACATAAATTTATGATTTTTATAATTATGACAAAGATATAGTTAAATACACATATGTATATATTCTTCATATTTTTGTGGTCCCCAACAATTTATAACTCATCATGGCACAATTCCTTATAAACATGGTAGTACATCTGGGAGGTAGTAGTACTCCTGTTTTGCAAAGCTTGGTAAGTTAAGTGATTTGCCTGAGGTCATTCCACCATGATGTTTAGAAATAGGTTGAGTCGTGAACCAATTGCCTCTAAACAATCATTATCTCCTAAACACATACAGGTTGGTTGGGTCTATACCAGGGTGAAAATCTGAGTGTGTGTGTGTTTTCTGACTTGAGAATGTCTACTAGCAAAATAATTCAGAGATGTCATCTAAGCTAAATACCTATAAGCTCTTATTTGGTAGATACAATTTCTATTTTGATAAACAAACTTCCAAAGAAGTCAATAATGATGTTAACTATTGTGTCAAAAATTAATTTCTCATGTAGACAAACTAAAATAAACCACTCTCAAGCTCAATTGTCCATAAAGGAGTTCAGACATTTATAGCTTTAAGGATATTAATCATCATGATGAGGGATCTAATGAATATTCATGGTTTTCATGGCACTCAGCTAATATTGCCTTCCATCTGTATGAGTTTGAGTGCAATTTTATGACCCAAAGGTCACATTCAGATGCTTCAGAGTCATCAGGTATTTTGAAAACAACAGTTGTTCTTTGGGATTTAAGAATCGGGCTTTCAAATAAAACAAAACATTTCTCCCAAATGACTCTAGGGACCAACCCAAATACTGGAAATCCTGACCCAGCTCACATTTGAGCACTCCTTCTGTCTAACCCACAGGCCTTCCCCACATAGGTTGCCATTCCCACAAGACTGCTACACAGTGCTACCTCCCCAACTATAGCTTCCCTGTTGGAAATAGACCACAAGGGCCTGGCCAAGAAAGAAACACGTTATACCATCCTGTGGTCTCTAGGGACAAGGCCTGTCATTGTAGCTCCCTGCTCTGCCACCATCCTCAGTTGCCAGGGAGAATGGCATTGGCAAACAACTGACAAATCCAATTTAGTTTACAATTCTAATTCTGTTTGGTTGATTATTTTATTCATACATTTTAATGAGTCACCACCTAAGTTATTTCCCAGGGAAGAGTCAGAATTTGCCACAGCATAGAGCTACCCACTTGGCACATGGAGAGCCAAAGGGACAGGAAGATACGAGATAAAGGACAATATTCCAAAGAGGGGAAAAATCAGTAATCAGACAAGAATCAAGGATTATAAATCAAGCCTAACCCTCATTTAATTTCAGGCACATACTGAGATCCCAGGAAGTTTTGAGATGGGGAAGTGTGGAAGGTAATAAACAAATAAGAAGTTGCAATTGGTGCCTTTAGAAAGAGGAGTCAAAAGATAGCCTGGGGAGGTGGCAGAGGCCTATGGGTAGGGTGGTCCCAGCTAAATGCAGACCTAATTCACTGTGTCTCCTTCAGCCGCTTGAAACATAAGAGGCGAGAGAAATCCCACAGATCTAAGAGGTCTGGGGAGAGCAATGTGATCCTAAACCAAAACCCCCTGAGAGCACATAGGCCAGATACCATGACAAGGAAGCTACTTCCTACAGTGTAGGCAGTTTCCCAAATCCCAAACACTTATTTCAAGTTATAGTCCAGATGGCAAAATTCTGAGTAATTTGGATAATCTCTTGGAGTTATGTGTAATGGGATTTGACCTGCAAGAATATAACATCCCAGAATGTTCTCAGTGAACTAGAGCTTTTATTTTACAATTTAGGATTATAAAATCACTTAAGCTGACTTTTCACATTTTATCCTTTACAGGGTTCATAAAGAATAAAGGCCATATTCCGAGGATCTATACATGACCAATGAAACATTAGCTGAATCTGGAGTGCTGTGTCCTGACATAGTGTAGCTGGGTCACAGATGACTTCAGGGCTTATCAAAATTCCTCTTCCCCTGAGACGAAGGCCACAGTGCTATGCACTGAAGCACAGTCAGACTGTATCACAGTTCAGCTTGTCCAGGCCTATTCAAGGGCGCTGCCATCTTCCACAAAGGCAGGCACATTTTAATACCTTGTTAAGACTGTAACAGTGGTGGGGCGCTTGGGTGGCTTAGTGGGTTAGGCCTCTGCCTTCGGCTTGGGTCTTGATCCCAGAGTCCTGGGATCGAGCCCCGCATTGGGCTCTCTGCTCAGCAGGGAGCCTGCCTCCACCTCTCTCTCTGCCTGCCTCTCTGCCTACTTGTGATCCCTGTCTGTCCAATAAATAAATAAAATCTTTAAAAAATAAATAAATAAATAAATAAATAAATAAATAAAAGACTGTAACAGTGGCAAATGTCTATTTAAGAATTTTTTTAAAGGCAAGCCACAGACTAGAAAAAAAACGTTTCCAAAGACAGATCTGGTAAAGAACTGTTATTCAAAATATGCAAAAAGCTCTTAAAACTCAACAAAAAGAAAATGAGCAAGGAACCCAATTTAAAAATCTATAATTGACAAAAGATCTCAAAGGAAACATCATCAAATATGATATGCAGGTGACAAAGAAGCACATGAAAGGATGCTTAACTTCACAGATTTAGGGAATTGCAAATTAAGACAATGAGATACCACTCTGTACCTAGCAGAATGGCTAAAACCTAAAATGATCACAACTCCAAATCCTAAAGACGATGTGGAAAAACAGGAACTCTCATTTACTGTTGGTGGGAATGCAAAAGGGTAGAGCCACTTTGTAAGACACTTTGGTGGTTTCTTACAAAACTAAACATCCTCTTACCATACAATCCAGTAATCATGCTCCTTGGTATTTACTGAAAGGAGCTGAAAATTCATATCCACATGAAAACCTGCACACAAATGTTTCTAGTAGTTTTAGTCACGATTACCAAAGCCTGAAATCAACCAAGATGTTTTTTAGTAGGTGAATGTATATCCAGACAATGGAATGTTATTGAGTGATAAAGAAAAGTGAGCTACCAAACCATGAAAATAGATGGAGGAATTTTACATGAATGTTGCTTAGTATGCATACTGCTCAATTGTTGCCAGAGGTTTAGAGTGAAGGAAAGATGAATACTCAAGTGGAAGATAGAGGAATTTTAAGGCAGGGAAATTATTCTGTATGAAACTATAGTGATGTATATATATACGTCACTATACATCTGTCAAAATTTATAGAATGTACAACACTGAGAGTGAACCCTAATGTAAACTATTTTAGGAGAGGCAAAACCTTTTCCTGTATCCACCTTAGTTTCTCAGCTAAACCTTATTAACAAAAGACAACTTTACAAAAGAAAACCAACAAGTTTACTAACATATTCATCTCATATATACATGGGAGAAACTCAGGGAAGAGTATCTCAAAGAGGTGGAGTAGAATTCAGGCTTATATGGCATCTTCAAAAAAGAACAGTAGGTTTGTAGAGTAATGACAGGACAAAAGAAAGCAGTTTTAGGCTTCCCAGAGCAGCAGACCATGGGAAGGTAAATATATGAGAAACTTATGACAAAATCTAGTTAGTTAAGGTTGTCATTTAGATTCCTCTGGTGTCCTCTCCAGGCTGGTAAGAGTCTTAATGATAACCACCAGTTGTCCTGGATGATTAACTTTTGTCCTTCCTGCTAGAGAAGGGCAGAGGGACACCTTTGAAAATGTATGTCCAACTTTTACGGTCTGCTTCTCAACTGCTTTCAGCTCAAAATAATCCTTATGCCACATATTTTGAGGTGACATATTCCAGCTTTCATCACTATGTACTCTAATGGGTAACATGTCAGTGTTGGTTCATCTTTTGTAACAAGTATACTACACTGATGTGGACTGTTAATAGTGGGGAAGGCTGTGTACATGGCTAACGGGGAGGGCTTTGAGGGAACTCTCTAAACTTCTAGTTCAATTTTGCTGTGAACTATATACTGCTCTAAAAAATAAAGTCTATTACTGTTTTTTTGAATACAGACAAACACAAAGAAGACAAAAATGGGGCTACAATCCTTCCACCTTTCTAATCTTTTTAAATGCATTTGCAGTTTTTTAAATTGGGATAAACACACAGCCATCCCCCCCCAAAAAACAGTTCTAAGCTCAAGACCCCAAAGCCCTGAGGAGATCCAAAAATGAATCCAATATTAGCTATTATTAGTAATAATACTACTAATTATTGATAGTTATGAAAATAATAATACAAGTGCTATAGTTTCTATCAGGTCAACATTTTATTGAAGAGTACCAACAAAGATATATAAATTTTTTAAAATATTGTGATTAAAAATATTCATCCAAGTTTTGCTGGTTTGGTGATGAATAATATGTAATACATTGTGCTAACAGACTTCAAATATCTCCTATAATCCTCCAAACAACCTCAGTTTATAGATTAGGAAACTGATAAACAATGTTCCCAAAACCACCCAGCTAACCCCTGGGGAAGAAGTTGGTCTAGCTCCGGTCAGCAGAATTCCAAAGTTTAGATGGCTTCTTAAGGCTGTCACAGCACTGTCTTCAACAGAACCTGTTAGAGAACCATTCTAGTTGTTGAGGAATGATTAATTTTCCTGAGTTGATTCTGGGTATGAAAGGTGAAAAGATGAGGGATTGTAAATTAGAGTCAAAGCAAAAAGGTGGTATTAATCCTTTTTTTTTTTTTAAAAGCCACATTAAAAAAATTGCTTGTTGAACACAGCAGACAACTTTATCATTTGCAAAGGAGAGGGATGGACTGCATTTCCAGCTATATCACTAGTTTTCAATGCGAAGGTGAGCAGGAATTTGTGTGGATATCCTCTGTGTTCTGGTTCAGAAGCAATTTATTGTTATATGTGAATAGAACATTCATTATGTTAATGCATTTCCTAATAAAAATGAGTTTCCAATTAAATTATTTCCCAATGAAAACAAATGTATCCTTTCATAATGTTCCCTCTCCTATCTTCCCAAGCTTCCATGAGAAGAATTGTAAACTCATTCCTTAGAATAGACTTTTATATAACAGATTCAACAGTTTCAAGATACTGGGAACCTTTATTCATTCTCTTATATCACTTTAATAAATCTTTAGCTTAAAACATCCATGTTGGAATTGGATTGGTGGTATGATAGGAAAAAAGAAGGCAAATGAATCAAGCATGCTTTTAGTTAGGAATCTGCTATGCTACAAAATAGTGTGAGAAATGGCAACATTGCATGCTATTTTAAAAATAATTGATCCATTTTAAAAAAATTATCCAAAATCTCAATGAATCAAAGGAGCTGCTTAAAAGCACACAATTCCTCTGAAACTGGCATTGCAAGGAGACAGAAACCATTTTCAAATCCACCAAAATATGTCTGTCATTAGTTGGCCTCTCTCAGCTAAGGGAAAAGAATCCCAGAGTTACCATCTATGTTTTTGGCAAATGATCTCCCACTTAAAAATGTCAACATTCTTTTCAGAATGTTCTTTTCAGTGCATGAGGTTACTGATTTGAAACTGCTGTATGACAGGGAAATGGGAAAATAGAACAAAACAAAACCCTGAAGGACAGAGGATAATAGGACTGACAGAAAAGCTATGGTCTTGATTCTGCTTCAAGTTCCTCCCAGCCCCAAATTCATGATGTCCACATTCAAGCTTTAATTTGGCCATTAACTTGCTACATGACCTTGGTCAACTAGATTCCTTCCTTTATCCTTTGGAATTCTCATATTTTCTTGTCCTTTTCCTTTTGTTTGCTGCCTGGGAGTCTTACAGTCAGTAGTTATTATTTTTCCAACGTAAGAACCTTTTTTATGTATCTTCTAAAGGAAACTCACCTGATCTGAAACTCCTTCTCCATAGCGAAGCAAAGTCACAAAATGCTCACAGTTGTTGACAAGTATGTCATATTCCACCTCCTGTCCAATAACCATCTCTGACCGTTGCATGACTTCTTCCACGGGGAGAGGGGAGTAGGTCCCATCATATTTATTGTTTATTCTGTATGTGTCCTTTCCCACAACATCCCTCAGCAGCTGCATCTTCACCAGGGCTTTCCTGCTGAATATAGACTTGGCGCTCGTAAATGAGGAAGAAATGCCATCCTCTATAAGGAGAATTCTAGTTAGCAAGATCAAGTGATACAACCCAGTGAAATCCAATGCCATATAATTACAGTGCCACACTTTTGGAACTGATGGAGTCACTGAAGCCCCTGAAGGAAGGAAGCTCTGTTCCTAACTTACCACCAAACCAGAGGCCACTTAATCTTGCCAGACTGAACAACTCATTCTGTAAGTTTATCGGTAACAGTACAATATGAGTGGAATATAAGGAAACTCTCTGAATATTTGTATCTGCCCATAGAGCAGATTGGGTGAGAAAACTACCCATTCTTGAGGAATAAGATCTCTATCATTGGCATTATTGTTCGAGATCTTGGTATATGTTCTTAGCACAGTACATCTAAGACCACTGTCTACTTTTTTCTATAAAACATGCTCTTTTTCAGCATCTGAACCTTCCAAACTAGTATCTCTGGAGCTCAGCAGTTGTGTATTAGGATCAGTGAGTTCATCCTAGTCTCGAAGCTGTGCTCCTTACCCCTTCTTCTGCCTTTTACACTTGTCCTTTCAACTTGGCTTGAAATCTGCATGGTACAATTTGAAACCTGCATGATACCTCAGTCCTCTAAAGGGTCAGAGAGGATCAACTGGGGCCCTGCTTTTGTCTTGCCAGTTTCTTTCGACCAAGAAACTAGGTCCTGAAACTGAACCTAACCTAGTAGGTGCTGCCCAATAGATGTGGCCCTAGGCTATGCCCTACCCACCCACCTGTTATGTGCCCCATCCCCTGCCACTCCATTTTAGCTGCCTTATTTGGCAAGCATCTGCCTAGACTTCCAGGGACCATTGTCTCCTGGTCTGCTACTGTCAGTATCAGCCTGGACAGATGATTGCTCAGTGTTCAGCTCTAACACCAGGCCCTGGTCCCTCTCCATCTGCCTGAGACTGCTATGCTTGGCTATTTGTTCAAGTAAATCATGGATGGGGGGAGGGGATCTCCATATAACTGGTGGTTAGACACTCTTCCTTTTTCTACTTCTCTTTTTTCCTACCTTCCAAGCTCCTTTTCTTCAAGCAGCATTTCCAGTTACTATCTTACACATTGAAAGTCCTTATACATTACAAGTTCTTAAAGCCTGTATCTCCTAGTTAGAATTCCTAAAATTTAAAAAAAAACTAGTCTGTTGCAATCCATTTACAGGTGAGGATATTGAAGTGTGGAGAGATAAACTGGCTTGCAAAATATGATGTGAGTAGTTAACAACAGAACCAGGAATTGGATTTCAGTATCCATGATCAAAGCTCCATGCTACAACCACAGTAATATGGAGCTTACTGCGTGAAAATAAAGAAAGAACAGGAAAATCTCTTTATTATTTTCCAGATGTGAAAACTGCAGAAATAATTTAACATTGCTTAATGGTAATCACCAGACTCTGCAGAAACTAATGGCTCTTTATCATATATGTTATTTTATTTGCCATTTCTATTTTCAATACTCTAGAACAAGAGGCAAATATCTCAAAATGTTGCAAAAACCACTTCATTAAAAATTCTCAGGTGTTTTCAAGATAGTAAGACTAGGATTACTAACACTTTTTCTAAAGGTATCATGTCCCAGTCTATTTAATTGCATATATTTTTTCTTAAGAAACGATTTGTGCTTATTTCTAAGCATTTAGGAAATACAAAAAAAACCTACATAAACATGTAGATATAAATCACCCATTATCTACCCACCCAGAAATAACTGTTATTATTTTGATGTACTTCTATTATGTCTTATTAACACATGAATACAGATGTGTGTATATGTGTGCATTCACATGTGTATATATTATTTCTTTGCAAACTAGGTATCACATTACATACTACATTTTAAATCTGGAATTTTCAAATAAATATCATGCAAGATTATCTCATGCAATTAAACATGGCCAGAAATATGATTTTTTAATGGCCATTATAGTAGCTGTTGTTTTGGCCTATCTAGCACCCCATCCCACAACTGACTCTTTCTTTCTGGAAAAGGTTTTGTATGGGTCAGTTATAGTATCTCATTCTCCTGGGCACAGGGATGGTCCAGTGATGGGCATGGGATCCACACTATATGAACTAGGATTATTCTCCATGCTAGTTCTTACTAGAACAGGAAGGGATTAGCTCTCTTCTATTGGGTCACAGGACTGTAAGAATGAGAGCCTAAGGATACTGACGGTCAATTAGTTCAGCTTCCTAGAGAGACATAGACTGGGAGTATTAAGACAATATACAGAAAGAAAATGCAGATATGAGGCTTGATAATCATGTTCAATCCCCTTCATCCAAGCATCCCTGAGTCCAGTACCATCTTCACCCTTTTTGTAGTTCCCCTCAGTGAAGCAATGAATTTGCCTTTTTGCTCAACCTAATTTGTTTGTTTTCTGTTACTTGCAACTAAAGAATTCTGTCAAACATAGAATATGTTTGACATATCTAATATGTCAAATATTAGATATGTCATATATCTAATATTCTGTGGCAAAGTCATAATTCATTTAACTAGTTCCCTACTGAACATTAAGCAACTGAGAATTTCTTTTTTTGTGTCTCTTAGTCTCCTCCACATATTTCATCCATTCCCCTATCCTCTCCCCTCTGGTAACCACCCATTTGCTCTCTATATTTACGAGTCTGTTTCTGGCTTGTTTGTTCACTTGTGTGTGTGTGTGTGTGTGTGTGTGTGTGTGTGTGTTAGATTCCATATGTAAGTGAAATCATATGGTATTTGTCTCTCTCTGTCTGACTTATTTCACTTAGCACAATACCCTCTAGGTGCATTCATGTTGTTGCAAATGGCAAGAACTCATTCTTTTTCATGGCTGAGTAATATTCCATTATTTATATACCACATCTTCTTTATCCATTCATCTATGGATGGACACCTAGATTGTTTCCCACATGTTAGCCATCGTAAATAATGCTGCAATAAACATAGGGGTACATATATCATTTCAAATTAGTGTTTTCATTTTCTTTAGGTAAATATCCAATAGTGGAATTACTGGATCATAGGACTTTCTATTTTTAATTTTTTGAGGAACATCCATATTGTTTTCTACAAAGTGGCTGCACCAGTTTGCATTCCCACCAACAGTGCTAGAGGGTTCCCTTTTTCTCCACATCCTCACCAACATTTGTTATTTTGCTATTATCTATTTTTTAAACTGTTATAAATGAGGTAAAAGTAAACACTCTTATAAGGAATGTTATTCCACATTTCTATAAATATTTCTGAAGAATAAAATCATGGAAGTACAATTACAGGGGCAGAATATATGAACTCTTTTAAGACTTTTAATACATAGGAACGCCTGGGTGGCTCAGTGGGTTAAAGCCTCTGCCTTCAGCTCAGGTCATGATCCCAGGGTCCTGGGATCCAGATGCACACATCGGGCTCCCCGATGCTCAGGAAGCCTGCTTCTCCCCCTCCCACCCACCTCCCCTCCACCCCCCACCACTTGTGTTCCTTTTCTCGCTATGTCTCTCTCTGTCAAATAAATAAAATCTTTTTAAAAAGACTTTTAATACATACAGTTAAATTGCTTTCAGGAACGATGTTAGCAACTTTCATTTCTTGAAACAATATCCTTGTTTTTATTTCCTTATAGCCTTATCCACACTATTATCATTTTAAAATCTTTGCTAATGTGATAGTCATAAAATCTATTATTTTATTATACAATTTCTAGATTACTACCTTTAAAGATAGGTATTGGCTTCTGGTATTCTTTTCCTATAAACTGTTCATAGTTCCTTACCCAGTTGTTTGTTGGGATTTTGATGTTTATGTATCCACAGCATCTAGAATAGCATTTGGCATATGCTGAGTAATCTATAAATAAATGCTGAATGAATTGATATAATTTGTGTGATATATAAAGACAATGATTCTTACCATGTTTGTGACAAATATTTTCCCCAGTGGATTATTTACTTTTTCATTTTTTTTTTCCAATCCAGAGGTTTTAAATCTTATGTTAATTGGTCTTTGTGATTTATCCAGTCCCAGTTTGGTCTTAGTATGTCCTTCTCTAAACCTGTTTCAGATAGGTTTATCTACTTTCTATATTTTGTTTCTATTTTATTTCATGAATTCATTCATGATTCCTCCTTATAACAAGAAAACTCAAAAGCTCTTAGGAGTTGCTGTAAACAAACCTTACCTAGAGGTGCTATGTTGATAACATAACCATCACCCAAGTACAGTGCCCAGTGCTGATAGCCAGAACGAAATACTTCAATCAAGTCCCCTGGCTGGGGGTTACCAGGATAGCTCAAACTAAAACAATCATTAAACGCCATCTGAAATGATAGACACAGAGGAGATCTAGCTGACATGACTTGCCAAAAGAAAATTCGTTTAAGACTTTCATAGAAGTATAGACACACAGAAATTATTGGGATTGCATTCCTTATTAAAGACTTAAACTCACGCCACTGTCCTTTTCTTTGAATGATTCCAACACTCTATTATATGCATACAGTTGAAAAAGATGTGAGAAAGAATTTTGTTTGCTAATTGCTTAATTTTCTATAGCAATGCTTCTCATCCTGGTCAATCCCAGGGCTCCTTTACAATAGTAAGCATTTTATAGTTCCCTCTTTAAATCCAGAAATTCATAGATAGGATAATTTACCTACATACAAAATTTCCAAAGTATTAATAGGATGTCCTATTTGGAATAGAAAGGGGAATTTAATTTATAATAACATCTGTTTTATGTAAACACTCAGTCTGTGACTGTACCAAAACCCATAATAAAGTATCCATATGCTTGTACTTACTTAGCATGAAAAAGGTCAACATTCAGAAGCAGAAGATGCGAAGTCTTTCCGCCTTTCATATACCAGCCTAGTAAAATCAAAGAACAGGGCATGGGTGGATACTGATATTCTGTGCAAAAACATACCTTATATTGCAAAACTTACTCTATCATTTAACTTAACCAGAGATAAGTTCCAGGCTCAGATGAGTGGCCAGCCAGATATTCAGTCATACTGTAAGAAACAGAACATTGCTTCCTTGTGCCAAACTGTATCATGCAGGACTAGGCACTTCAGTCTCTACCCACTAAATAATCAGTAAATGCTCCGTGTCATATGACAACCACGAATATCCCCACCTATTTCCACCACTCCCCTACTGCTTCACTCACTGTCTGATTCCTTACTTACTGATTCCAAAAACAGTGTAAAGTAGCCATCGTAGAAGTGAGACAACTTGAAAGGTTGGGGAGTTCACCATGTTGATGAATATGTCTGAAAATTCTGAGTTTGGTGAAGATTTTTTTTTTTTAATCAATACTTTTCAGAAAGAACATAGAAATCCCTGATGGTTGATTTTTATGGGAGGTTACATTTCCTATGTATGTATGGCATGGAAGTAGAATGACTCAGCAGGCGGAAGTTAAGAGACATTCATCAATACTCAAAAGGAGATTTAGTGCTGTATCCGTGTTGAATCTTCAATTGACATCAGATTCTCATCATCTCTCACTCTAATATAGATATGTATGCTCATTAACAAAATAAATCCAAGTGCCAGAAAGGGAAATTTCCAAACCATCTAAGTTATAATCATAATAGCATAGGCTAAGGACTTGGGAATACAGACTATCATTTTTCTGGCACTCTAAAAGTCTTTTTTACAACACTTCATATTGGGAGGGTGTTTTCCCAAGTATTTGTGTGCCATCTGTTGAAAACTTCAATCATCACACTGTCACAGAAATCCCGCCAAATGTAAGCTGTCCATCTGTTGAAAAATAACTATGAAAACAACTTTATGGAAACCATTAAGTCTAACCGCTCTGTCAAATATGTTTGAGTCTTATTAAGATGGAGTTCAGAATTTGGCCACATGGGCACTAAAAGGAAAAATAGATCATATACTATGAAATAAACAAACACATTTCCCATGAATAAGATTCAGCAAACACACCCAGCTGCCTACTAGAATTCAGGGACCCAGCCAAGTGCACAACAATAATCATCCTTTGAACACAGAGCACTTTGTAGTGTAACATTTTTTTTTTCAAATGCACTATCTCCATTAACCCTATTTAACTTTTTAAACAACTATTTGAGCTTATTATGTTGCCATCACATTTTGCAGGGAAAAAAATATACAACAGCTAATGCCAACTTCTGGAAAATACTCCTTGAAACCTTCGTACAGATCACTTATATTGGGGTTATATCCCAGGAAACCCATTGTTAGTTGAAAATACCATAGGTCAAAATGCATTTTCTTTATCTAACCCACCAAACTCCATAACTTAGCCTAGCCTACCTTCTACATGCTCAGAACACTTCCATAAGCCTACAGTTGGCAAAATCATCTACCACAAAGCCTATTTTATAATCAAGAGTTGAACATCTCGTGTAATTTATTGAGAATTGTATTGAAAATGAAAAATGTGGCTGTATGGCTATATGGGTACAAAATGGTTCCCAATGCTGGAGCAGTGGTGGTGAGCTACTGTAACCAGGCTTTGTGGACTAGCCAAAGCTAGACAGGTAGATGGTAAGCCACAGAGGTGGCTGTGTGTAAATGTTGAGTAAGTAGCTCATGGCTTTTGTGTGATTTGAGCTCCTTATCCTTTCAGCCACAATAATTCCATGAAATGGATGATTCCACTGCACAATTTTAATATATTTAACACATTTTCAATTCTGACACATAGTTTGTAAACTGATTTATGAAATGTAAGTTAATTGATTTCACGAACCCTATCATTTATATATATTGAAGGATGGTGGGATAACAAGGAAAACATTTCATATGAGTAGCCACTCAAGAAACTAAGGGAGGAGATTGGAAGCTAATATGTAAGGGGAAAGTGAGTTCCAACAGTAAGTGCTTAGAAACACAGCAATTTATTGCAGAAAGGTACATCAGACATTACATAATCCACTGCTCTCCAAACTTGTTTTTAGCAGCAGGGCCCCGAATTAAATCAAATATCAGAGGGACCCACAAAAATATAAAACACAAAAGTACCTCTATCCTGGATGAAGTCAGGAAGGAGCATGAGAGTCCCATCTGCTTCTCATTGCTGCTGCTACTGAGGTTCTCTGGGGCCCCAGAAATTCTAGGAATGGAGCTTGAATAACACCCATCTAGTTCTAGAACAGCCCCTCATTTTCAAGATAGGGGAACTAGTAACAGGTGGACACTTTGACTCACCAAAGGTCATATGCTATTTTACAAAAGATTTTCAAGAAATGGTGGGAGAGCAATTGAATACTCATTAAAAAAAAAAAAAAAACAGGGGGCGCCTGGGTGGCTCAGTGGGTTAAGCCTCTGCCTTCAGCTCAGGTCATGATCTCAGGGTCCTCGGATCAAGCCCCACATCGGGCTCTCTGCTCAGTGGGGAGCCTGCTTCCCCCCATCTCTCTGCCTACCTCTCTGCCTACTTGTGATCTCTCTCTCTCTCTCTCATTCTCTCTGTCAAATAAATAAATAATGTTAAAAAAAAAACAGACAAAAAAAAATAAATACAAACCTCTACCCAAGTCTCACACCTTATACAAAAAATATTTCAAAATGGATCATGGAATTAAATGTAAAACTATAAAACATAGAGGAGAAAGCACATAAAATAAATTCTCCAGGATCTAGGGTAGATGGGTTCTTAGTCTTGATACCAAAAGTACTATCCATACAAGGAAAAATTGGCAAATTGACGTCCTCAAAATTTAGAATTTTGCACTGAAGAAGACCCTGTTAAAAGCTCAAGAAGACAAATTACAGAATGGGAGAAAATATTTGCAAATCCCATAACTAAGAAAGGACGACTACTGAGAACATAGAAAGAACTCTCAAAACTCAAGAGTGAGAGAGCACGGAATGCAATTAGAACCTGACTACGAGACACAAAGACATTTCACCAGAGAAGAGACTCAGATGTCAAGTAAGCCATGTTAAACATCATTAGCCACTTGGGAAATGCAGATTAAAACCACAATAGGATAACATCACACACTTACCCCAATAACAAAAATTAAAAATACTGACAACAGAAAATGCCAACAAGGATGCACAGCAACTCTATCACTCATTTGCTGGTGAGAACATAAAACGGCATAGCCATTCTTGAAGCAATTTCTTTAAAAACTTGTAACTGCCATATGATCCAGAGATGTACTGCTAGACATTTACCCCAGAGACTGAAGACAATGAAGACTTATATTTACACAAAAACCTATACATGAGTGTTTAGGGCAGCTTATTTGTAATAGCCCCAAACTGGAAACAGCCCAGGAGACCTTCAATGGGTAAATAAATTGCGGTACAGCCATAGCATGAAATACTGCTAAGGAAGAAAAAGAAACAAACCACTGATACGTGCGGCAACCTGAGTGAATCTGCAAAGAATTATGCTGAGTGAAAAAAACCAATGCCAGAAAGTGTGATACCGTATGATTCTATCTATAGAATATTCTTGAAATGACAAAATCAGAGAAAGAGAGAAGAAATAGTGGTTGCCGGGGGTTAAGGAAGTGGTGAGAGGGAGGAGAGTGTCGCTATAAAAGGGCAACCTGAGAGATTCTAGAGATGATGGAAATGTTTTGCCTCTTGATCACATCAAAGCAATAAACTGTCTGTGATATCGCACTGCAGTTTGCAAGACGTTACCACTGGGGGAAACTGGGGAAAGGTGCAAAGGATCGCTCTGTGTTATTTCTTACAATTACATGTGGATCAAGAATTACCTAAAAACAAAAATATTAGTGAGAAAAGAGACCAATGCTTTTTTTTTTAAATATAGGACATAGGAGAGGACAAATATGTGGAAGTTATATCGAGGGAGATTTCAGCTGTGTAGGAGGAAAACTTCATCGAAAGTTGTCCAACAATGGCACAGAGCACCTTGTGCAGATAGCAGTCTGTCACTGGGCATGTTTAAATACAGTCAGGGTTGATAAAAATGGCATTTCCACAGTAGTGGTGGAAAGCGAGAGTGATTAGGGCTAGAAGGCCTTGTAAGGTCCCTTTCAGCTCTGATGTTCTCTCCTTCTGTTTTCCCAGCGTGGTGCTAGGGGGAATCCTCAAATCAACACCATGAACGAGAGAGAATTATTTCCCCCATTTTAAAGATGAGGCTTATGGTGTCCACAAGCAGTTCAGGAACCTACCCAAAGTCACACAGTGGGAAAGGGCAGAACCCACAACCTGGACTCAGACTAGCCTCCTTCCAAGATCGGCTCCGTATCCTAACTGCTTCTGCTCATTTACACTGTACTGCCTCCATTGCTGGTATTTCAGCAGCCCTTCTAGCACACTCCTGGGCCACTTAGCCATTGGGAGCTGATTATTATGATCACCATTTTACAGATGAGGAACCTGAGGCTCCGATGAGTTATCTGTCAGACCTAAAATTACAAAGATAGTAAGTGGCAGAGAGAGAATTCAGTTCCAGGTCTGTCTTCTTATTCCAGCCTGCATGTTCCTTCTTTATACCATTGATTAACACCATTAACCAAAGGAACTGCTACTAAACATTTCTTATTTTCCCTCTTCTCAAAAGCCCATCACATGGAGAAGCTGTGAAAGCACATGGAATATATATTTCATCAACAACACAGAAAGTTTTTAAACATTTACATGCAGAACCAGAGAGTAATGGGAAATGGACCTTGGGGAATCCCTAATCTTCTCTTGCATGGGGGGTGTCAAGGTAGGGCTAGAAGCATCTAAAAGGCGCCTAGACTCAGACCTTAGACAAATGGCTATAACCTGTCTGCTTGGGTAACTTGATTTACATGGACCACATCTACCCATTTCATTTGGGCACACGAAAATAATAGTGTGCTTCATGAACATGAGATAACACAGAACTAATGAAAGATACATTTATGGGGCGCCTGGGTGGCTCAGTGGGTTAAGCCTCTGCCTTATCGAGCCCCACATCGGGCTCTCTGCTCCGCAGAGGGCCTGCTTTTCTCTTCTCTCTGCCTGCCTCTCTGTCTCCTTGTGATCTCTCTGTCAAATAAATAAATAAAAATTTTTTAAAAATTTAAAAAAAAGAAAGATCCATTTATAAAGTCCTCTATTACAATCTTTGTGTGTCTCCTTTAAGATAAAAAAGACTGTTTTAACAGTTCATCTGCACAGAATTGTTTGTCTAGTTCATAACAAAGAGTGGCATGAAGGTAAATCTGCAACCTTTGTACAAGAAATTTCTCGTTTCTACTGCCAAAACAGGCTACCTTGTTTACAGCTCCTTGTTGGTCCCTCCCAGTGCATCTAAAGATACAACTGTCCCCTGAACAGATAGAGACAGGCTGATTACCTGCTGCTCATGTCCATAGGCCACCTGTGTTACAGGAATACTAAGAGCACTTTTCCCACAAACTCCTCCCCAAAATGCAAAGCTGTTGGAAATCTGAAACACTGACACAGATCATCCTTAGTCCAACAATCTTCCAATTTGATTTGGACCCTTTCCCACTTCAGTGGAATTTTTTCATCCATGGTCCCAGTACACTGAGATGGTTCCACGAAGCCCCACATTCCCAGAACAGCTACTTCGCAACCTCTCAGAGCTGCAAGGCACTTTGGTTCCACATCTTCACTCTATAGCTGAGGAGATGAACCATCCTCCCCACCAGATAAACCACCCTCACTCAACCACTGCTTGGAATCCCTTCAAGGCTCCCCACTACTGACTTCCCATCTTTCCGCATATGCTCATCCCCATGTTCTAGGAAAACCAAACTATTCATTATTCCTCACACTCACCTGGAATTTTGTTGCTAACACTGAACCTTCTACCTGGTATGCGCTGCCCCTTTCCAAATGCCCCCCAAAGTCCCACTCTTAGAGATCCAGGTCAGATGCCTCCTCCTTCCCAAGGTCTGCTGGCAATCAGCCAGAAATGTCTCCTTGGTAGTTTCCACGGTGCGTTATCTAACGCCTATTGTGTTTCCCACACCTGCGTCAGTTACTGGTGTCCGGGGAATAATCTCTTCCGCTCAGTATGGAGTGTTGGTTCTTGTTTGTCTCTACACCTTCAGTTTCTAGCAGAGCGCCTAGCACAAATGACTGCTGAGCAAATATTTAATGAATGAGGGAATGAGAAGCCCCAGCCTAGGGAGGACAGAGTGGTTGGGTTTTTCCAACACATAAATCATATTAATAGTCCCAAATGCCAAAGTAATATCACCATCCCCCAAATCTAATATTTCGTAATACCAATTACTTGTATTATTATCCGTATTCGTTCAGTGAGGACGATAGCTTCAAAAGACTTCTTATGAAAGACCAGTTTCTAGTCCTGTTCTGCTACTTAATGGCTGTGTGACTTAGGTACTGAGTCTCTCCCTGTGGAGTCGGTGCTTCCATTTGTAACAAATAAGGGCACGGAGGCTCTCTACTGGTCCTTTGAGTTTTGCACATCTGACAGGTGGTGCAAACAAGGTTATCTGGGAACCCAGAGGTCCTCCCCACCATCCCCAGCCCACCTTGCTCAAGCCCGAGGGCGTCTTTTCCGCTGGTGGCAGCTGTCGGGGTCCTGGGGTCGCCCTGGACTCGCAGCTGCCGTCCCTCTGGCTAGCGGCCACCGGCCCACTCCATCTACCCTCGGGATAGGTCAAGGCGCAGCTGCCCACGACCACTCGGCGCCGCCCTCCAGCCCAACGCCAGCTCCCCCGCGCGCCCCGGCGCCCACTGACGCAGCCGCTCACTCTTGCGGGCTCCCGCACTGGCCCGCGCCGCGGGGGTTCACACTCCTCACTCAGAGGAGCCCTAACAAGTCACCTGCCCTGTGCGCGTGCACGCACACACACGCACGCACACACGCGCACACCCAGCGGTCAAAGCGCAGCCCCAGCGCGGAACCTGAACAATGAGGGAGCCCCCCCCACTCTCCCGGGAGGCCCCCCGCCCTCCCCACCCCGGCCCCTAGCCACTGGGATACTCTTGCATCAGATTTTTTATGGTATCAAGGATTGTGCTAGACACAGCAATTACTAAATTAATGTCTTGTTGAACCTGGAAATGTTCTTGTACACTCGTCATGCATGCACACTGCACCGCTAGAAGTATACACCCTTCTAGAGTTGCGCAGATTCCTTTACCCAGGAAAGGACCCTTAGTGCCTGTGCCCCCAGGAAAGCAGCTCGGTCTTTAACTCAGAAGTGGAAGGAGGGCGTGGCCTTAGAAAATTTCCCTGCTTCCAAAGACACACACCCCTACTGGATGAGAGCTTGGGAGCCTGATCCAGAGCCTAAGGGCTATGAGGACACACATGGACCCCGCTCCCTTTGGACCCCTACGTATCACCACCCTCTAACCTAAGATCAGCTTTAGAATGGGAAGAGGAGAAGAAGGAGAAAGGAGAGAGGAGGGCCTGCCAACCCCTCCGCAGCCAGGTACTAGTTTCTCCCAGTGCAAATTTACCTGGCTCCTGATGGGATGGGGCCTTCCTTAAAGACAAGCCACTCTCCTTCTCCAGCAGCCGGTGTGCCCCTCCCTCACCTCTTCTGCCCTTCCCTGCCAAAGTTCTGGTTCTGTAGGTCCTTTATTCAGCATGAATTGGGTGCATGTGACAGAGCAGGGCCTAACTGACTCTCTTTCAGGCCAGGTAGGTCAGCAGAGGTTTCCAGGAATAAAGCCATGCAAGTTTAAAAATAAAGCTGGGCATGAAGAGTATCCCTTTTCTTACTGCTAAAAAAGGGAGGCCAGGAAGACTAGCCAGCTAAGTAAGGAAAGCCTGGTGGACTGCTAAGTGAACTTTTTGGAGCTCTGTACAGGACTTTCCTTCAAATAAGTCATAACCTAGATTTTTACTCTGATTTAAATGGAATCACAGCTAAAAGGGAGGAGTCAAAGGCTGAAATAGCTTGCTAATTTTATCTGTTTTGCCACAGTAGGATAAGAATTATGTAAAGATGCAGCTGCCTTTATAAAGGAATCAGGTTCTGTTATGAAAATTAAGGGTGAACCTGCATGGTTTGAAACTAGGTCTGGCTTTGGCAACTTTGGAGACAGAGAGAGAACATAGAAAGACATGGAAAGCATGAGGGATCTAGATATAATCACCGGCAAAGTGGAAAGGAAACTAGAACACTTGACAGGCTGTAGCTTTGGGTAGCTTTTTTTTTTTTTTTTAGCTTATATTTTTATTATATGTTTCCTTTTTTATATATTTTTAGAGTTCTAAGCTGAATCAGATATACCTTTCAATACCCATTGAATGTCTGTAAGAGAAAGCCATAAACATGCATTTGCTTTATGTTCCCCAACTATTTCCATTGAGTCATCACTGAAGGAAGTGGTTCATGATTTTCTACAGGAGAGTTATTGTGAGCATTTATAAAGCCATCCCACTTATGAGTTAAATTTATTATGTTTGCCAGGTTAATCTGTTTTCTCTAATCGGACACTTAATCATCCCGTCTCCTCTCTGTATTATGGATTCATGAATGTGAACCAAGGAGGAATGCTCAGTCAGGGCAAAATGATAAATTATCATTTCTTTTTGGGGGTATTTGTGATTAAATGCATCATAATAGAATTAAAATGAAATAAATCTTATAATTTTACTTCTAGATCCCTGCCAGGTGTAGATAAAATGCATTCAGTTCAGAGTAAATTCAATTTGATGCCCAAGTGAAATTTGCAGGGAAAACAGAGAGAACCTTGTAGTCCAGGAGAACCCTGAGTTCTCTCTTCCTTTTTACAGGAAGGAGTGATAGTTAATCGCTCAGTGGTTCTCTATGGAGGAGCAGCACAGAATTCAAATTTCTAGGCAGAAGGAATAAGGAGTTAACCTTGGGCAGTTATAACCAAAGCTGATCTGAATCCAGAGCTGTGATCCCGGGATCTCATGGACTTCACATGGTATGGAATGGGAGCAGAGGTCAGCTTACAACCAAAGCTGATCTGAATCCAGAGCTGTGATCCCGGGATCTCATGGGCTTCACATGGTATGGAATGGGAGCAGATGTCAGCTTACAACCAAATCACCATTTTCCATTACTTTGGTTATTCTGTTAACTGAAGCACCACGTGCATGGCCCCCTCAGTTGTTGCCTAACTGGGTTGAAACACGTTGAAATAACTATAATGGAGGTGATTTAGTCATGTTTGTTGCTAAATGAATAAAGTCCACATTCTAGCAAAAGCCTGTGATGTAACAAACCACTATTTGCCATATTAATACATGGAAACTAAAACCAGTTTGTATTGTGTGATGTCAGAGTGCTCAACACAACGTTTTAGTGTGTGGATATTTACACATACACACACATGCACACACACACACACACACACACACACACATCAGTAAATACTTTCATATCCATAGTCTCATTTGATACTCACAACAAACCCATGACTCCTCAGGTCCTGGAAAGTTGCCCTTGAGGCCTGAGCCACAAAGCGTCTTACTCCATGTCTATGGGGATTGGACCAAGATCAGGCCTCTTACTGGAGAATTCTTCCTCTACCCAAACTCTCTCTTATATTGGACAGTGAAAGCAAAGTCTTCCTTCTAGATTAAACAAACAAGCAAAACAAAAATGAAACAAAACTAGAAAGACACCCACATGCAAAACACCAAAAAAACAAAAGGCCTGTACAAAATGAGGTGAATGTAGCCTTGGGCAAAAAACAGTCTTAAGAAGATCTCCCGGCCTTAACTCGGGTATTTGCTGAGGTGACAGAGTCTGCTGGCTACATGAGCATAGTAAGTGAGAGTTGAGACAGTCACTCGAATAGTCCCACCTCTGTACCCCAAAATCCATGTTATTAAAGTAAAAGCTTTTTTCTTGACTGCAATATCCGGGCTCATGTCTGTTCAGACTAGATTTTTCTACAGAGTGCTCAAGCCTCTCATTCTGTCTGCTTTGTACATCCTCAGTCAGCATGATCAGATCTAGAAATCTCTTTCCCTGAAGAGTCCTTCTGCTGTGCACATCCAGGCTATGTGATCTCTCTAGGGTTACTACTTCTGAACGGTCATGTGCTTTTGAAATTACTAAGCTCAGTAAATCAGGTTGAACAAAGTCTCTGGGGCCACCAAGAGGATCGGTGGAGAAAAGAGTGATTTAATGAGGCCCCAGGTCAGAGGCACACAGAAACACAGAAGGAAGGAAAGGGGTACGCTTTCTATAGAAGTTGCCTGCATTCCATCCAAGAAAGAAAACAATGGAAAAGCTCTGAACAGTGAGTCAAGAGTCTTGGGTTCTAATCCCAGTTTTACACTTGCTAGCACACGTTCCTTAAGCCTTCTAAGCCTCAGTTATACGTGTGAAATAGGAAAAGTAACACATATCCTGCCATTCTCATAGATCTGTGGAAAGGTCTTTTAAGATATTCAAAAAGCTTAATATGAGTAAGAGAGAATAAATTCAAATTATGCTCGGTCAATAGATACACCGGGATATCCTTGGAAATGATGCTTGAATTTCACCATATTCAGGCAGAATAATGGCTCAATGTATACATAATATTCCTATTCCTACTTTCCCTATTTGCCTCTTCCCATTTTAAATTCAGAGCCAGTAGTCTTATTTATTAATTGTAACATTTACATAGTGTAAATATCTGCCACTTAAAAGTGACACTGACAATGTAGTTAAGCCTTTATTGTCTTTTATTAGTCTAATAAATGAAAGCACATCACTAAAAAGAGACCACAAATATAAATGATTTCATGGACTTTGCCGTAAGGGAAAATCCTACAATGCATCTGGGAAAAGGTAATTCTGACTTGGTTCTCTGTAAAATGCTAAATTTCTGCACAAAATCTTACAACACAAGTGTTTACAGGACTCTCGGTGACAAGAAAAGCGATAGTAAATGCGCCTCAGCACTAAAATTCCTGTATCCATGGAAACCTGTGAAGTTCTCTAGGCGCACACGCACGCAGCCTACGTATTTATTGAAGGGCTGAGGCAACGATCAGTAGGTTACTACGCTGTGAAAAGCTGACAGATTGCTGGGAGCTGCTCAGCACAACCGTGGATGTTTTTCTCCTGCTAAATGTAATTACAGAGAAATTCAGAAATCTCAGACATGATGCAGGGAAAAAAAACCATGTTTATATATTTATAGGTACTTCTATCTCTCAGAATACGGTGTCCTTAAATCAGATATTTGACCAGAAAAGGCTTGAGAAACCATCAGTGTTTTTCTCCCCCCAATCCTGGCCTTCCCCCAACATTTTTAGCTACATTCAGAAAGACTTCAGATTTTCCATGTGTGCACATTCAGATATTTCCTGATTGGCTGGAGAAAATGCTACAAATCTTTATCAGACTGATTATTTCTGGGAATTTGAATGTGTTCCTGGTGTTCAGTGCTTCCAAATGTATAATTGGTTTAAAGGCAAAGAGCATAAAAACATCGGAAGGAAAGAATCATCTACAGATGATTCTATAAACGCTACAGATATTTGAAGTGTTTACATAGCCCAGGACCAATATTCTGATAAAATAAAAGGAATGTTACTCATAGAGGTATATTCACATAGTGTTCTATTTTTTAAAACATACATATCATCTCATTTAGGGGCAACATCAGTCTTTATGAGTATTACTATCCCTATTTTACCCTTCATTACCTAGTCCTGGATTCTTTCTCAAATGTTATTCTAGATTTTAATGACTTAGAAATGGTCTGTGTTTTGGTAGAAATACATTGAAACAGGTAACACTGTTGAGTTTTTAAAAAGATGTTGTTTGGGGACACCTCAGTAGGTTAGGCATCTGACTCTTGATTTCCACTAGGATGGTATCTCTGGGTCAAGAGATCAAGCCCCACATCGGGCCCCAGGTACTCAGCATGGAGTCTGCTTGAGATTCTCTCTCTCCCTCTCCCTCAGCCCCTCCCCCAATTCATACGCTCTCAATAAATAAATAAATAGATAAGTAAATAAAATATTAAAAAAGGAAAAAGACTGTGTTTTATCCTCACAGAAGTTTTCTCATTAAAGATACTTTCATGTTTAGTTCTCTGAAAATGTGCTGTGCAATGTGGTAGCCATTAGCTGCAGGCGACTACTGAGCATTTGAAATGTGGCTTGTCTCATTTTGAAATGATAATATTTGAATATATTGAGGTAAACTAACTATATGACTTTAATTCACCTGTTTCTTCTTACTTTTTAAATATGCTTACTAAAATATTTAAAATTATATATGTGGCTAGCATTCTATTTTCTACTGGACAGCTCTGTTCTTATGAAGCTGTCCCCAGCCTCTAAAAGGGGTCTTTTTCTCATAATTCCCAGTGTACCAGAT
The DNA here is from genome assembly GCF_010015895.1 of Lontra canadensis. Taxonomy (NCBI): domain Eukaryota; kingdom Metazoa; phylum Chordata; class Mammalia; order Carnivora; family Mustelidae; genus Lontra; species Lontra canadensis. Next base: position 120,265 of record NW_022631267.1, on the reverse strand, counting down.
TGGCTCATTCCTGTAATTAACCTGCCATACCTTTCACCAGAATAAAGAGATTAACAGCACTAATTGCTTTCACCTAAAAAAAAAAAAGAAAAAAAAAGTGCTTTATATTTGCTTTTTTTCTGGGCCAGGTTTTTCTCCTTTTCTCCCATCCAAGTCTCCCTGACAAAATCCCACGAAGCGAATGAACCCAGTTCCTTTTTCTTTGCTTCCAGAGAGGTAATGAGGCAGAGCACCTGCCCTGGGAGATGCAGGAAACCCTGCCCTTGCCTGATGCACAGTTTGCCAGGGAAAGCACACCAGATACGAGACAAAATCTGTTAAGTACCTCACAAGAGAGGGCTGCTCCATGTTGAAATTGGCTCAGCCACTTCCAACTATTCTGGAAAAATAGTTTAAGTACTTTTGTATTATCATCTTTTCTTATTGTAATCTGAACATGGATTACAACCTGAGATGTAATATCAATACTCGTGAATTGTCTGTGTGACTTTTGTCAAGTCACATAAGCTCTCCAGTCCTCAGTTTTCTTTTATTCTATTCTATTTCTAATGGACTTTAATAATTAAGTAAATGTTAAAGGTAAACCCTAGGCTAAGAGTACAAAATGGTTCAGGACTCTAATGACTCTGTTGGAATTTGTAAAATGGGAAGAAAAGAACACCTGAAGAAACAGCAGTTTTGCTTCCAACTCTATCAGTAATACTTTCAGCCCTAAGTAGGAGAACAGCCCATGAATAATTGTGGCTTAGACAGGAGGAATTTAATATTTCTTATGTATTAAGAAGTCTGAATATAGACCCTCATTGGACTAATACCTTGCATGGAACCCCATCAGGAAATTCAAAACATACCTAGAATCTAACTTTTCTCTCTTCCTTACCACCCCCACCTGTAGCCAGCCACCATCATCATCTCTTGCAATATTTTTCCGTCTCCCAGTTTCCTCCCTTGCTTTTTTTTTTTTTAACATTTCTATATCCAATGGCCAAAAACTTTTTTTTAAGTATCAGAAAGGTAAGATTAAAGTATCATTGTTTTCTTACACAAAATCTTCCAAAGATTTCTTATGTATTTCAGAATGAAATCGAAAAGTCTTACCATGCTTTTCCAGCCTTTAAATTATCTGGATGCCTGCTATCTCTCTTATCTCATTCCTCCATTCTCCCTGCTGTTCCCTCAGTTCTGGCCTCCCTGGCCTTCCTGGTGCAGGACCTTTGCATATGCTGTTCCCTTTTCCTGAAACACTTCTTCCTACACCCCAAATATCTGCATAACTAACTCCCTCACTAACTTTGTGTCTCTCAAATGTCACTTTATCAGACTTTCCTTTATCAAGCTATTTAAAATGTCACCCCGTCACTCTCCAGTTCTCTTATTTTTCTTAACATTTTACATAGCTCCTAACTCTACCTGGTATATATTTATTTTTGGCTGTCTTTCCTCCTATTAAATGTAAGTTTCCTGTAAACAGGGACTTGGTTTATTTTGTGCAAATGGACATGTGAATTCCCAGCACCAGTACAGTCTGGTACAAAATAAGCATTCATTATATGGTGGCTGAATGAGTACTTGAGCAACTGAATGATATCAAGGCCTTCTGTTGGTGTCTTTGCAATCCCCTTGGTATTCTCCTCCTTGGGGCAAGATGGCTGCAGCTGCTCCAACCACCATGTCCTCACTCAACCACCTTCAGAAGTAGGAAGCATTGGGGACAGAACCTTTTCTTTCTGTACTTCTCTCTTAACAGAAAGATGAATACCTCCCCTAGAATCTTCCAGGAGACTTCCATTTAACTTTTACTGACTAGAACCAGCTCAAGGGCTACCTCAGTCTGAAAGAGAGGTGAGAAAGTATTTGGCCTTGAGAGAGAAAGAGAGAGAGACAGGCAAGGGAGAAAACTATGATTAATAAAATCACCAGGTCAATAAAATGTTATGCTTTCTATTACCCAGTTATATCACGTGGTTGATTGATAAACCATGAGATCCAGAGGCAATCAATAGAGTGCTTTCACCCTGTAATGCTCCTGCTTTTTCCACCCTTCACATCTTGAAAGTATAGCCATTTATATGACTTATCTTTCCTATTTAATTAGTTTCATTAAACAAAAACATTTTCAAATAATTACATGGGAAAAAATACATATGTAATCCTACTAGAGAAGGTTGATAGAAAAATATATTGAGGAGAGAGCTGGATAGACAGATGAAGGAAAATGACCAAAGACATGCATATCTCAGAACAAGACAAAAGGAGAAAAGCTGGGGTGCCTGGGTGACTCAACTCATGATCTCCCGGTCCTGGGATTGAGCCCCGCATTGGGCTCTCTGCTCAGCAGGGAGCCTGCTCCCCCCCCCCCGCCTGCCTCTCTGCCTACTTGTGATCACCCTCTCTATCAAATAAATAAATAAAATTTTTTAAAAAAGGGAAAAGCTAAAGAAAGTTCGCTCTGCGGAGAGATTGACAATCATATTGGTAAAGGAGCTAGAGGGTGAGATTGGGGGTTGAGGACAGGAGCCAGAGACCATACTTTCCTACTTGATTTCACGTCCTTATTCATACTTTGCAAAAGAACCAAGACCAGCTTTTTTTTTTTTTTAAGATTTTCTAAATTTATTTATTTGACAGACAGAGATCACAAGTCGGGATCGTGACCTAAGCTGAAGGCAAAGGCTTTAACCCACTGAGCCACCCAGGCGCCCCTCCAAGACCAGCTTTTTAAGTAACATCGTAAATCACACACTTAGGATGCTGCATAGGAATTCGTTTTTCCTTTTTATTAAAATTTTATTTATTATTAGCATATAATGTGTCATTTGTTTCAGGGGTACAGGGCTGTAATTCATCAGACAGCATTCACCATAGCACATACCCTCCCTTATGTCCTTCACCTGACCACCCCATCCCTCTAACACCCCTGCCCTCCAGCAACCCTGTTTGTTTCCTGAAATTAAAAGTCTCTTATGGTTTGTCTCCCTCTCTGGTTTCATCTTGTTTCATTTCTCCCTCCCTTCCCCTATGATCCTCTGTCCTGTTTCTCAAATTCCTCATATCAGTGAGATCATATGATAATTGTCTTTTTCTGATTGACTTATTTCACTTAGCATAATATGCTCTAGGTCCATCCACGTCATTGCAAATGGCAAGATTTCGGGGAGTTTTTGATGGATGCATAGTATTCTATTGTTTTTATATACCACATCTTCTTTATCCATTCATCTGTTGATAGACATCTAGGTTCTTTCCATAGTTTGGCTGTTGTGGACATTGCTGCTATAAACATTCGGGTGCACGTGCCCCTTCAGATCACTACATTTGTATCTTTAGGGTAAATACCCAGTAGTGCAATTGCTGGGTGGTAGGGTAACTCTATTTTCAACTTTTTGAGGAACCTCCACACTGTTTTCCACAGTGGCTGCACCAGCTTGCATTCCCACCAACAGTGTAGGAGGGTTCTCCTTTCTCCACATCCTTGCCAACACCTTCATTTTTCCTTTTAAGTAACTTCCCAAAGCTCAGTTCTGGGCAGGTTGATGCTGTGGCACATGACACAATCCTCCTAGTTCTAAGGGAATCTGGAAGAGACGCTAGGATTGCTGTACTCTCTTCATGTCTTTCATGAGCTACCAATGGCTTAATATCTCAACTGCAAGGTGAAGACGTGAAGTTCAGGTCTAATGTGTGGGGCAGTAGATGAGAAAGCAACCTGTACAGGACTCCAGATCACAACAGAAGAGGCCAGGAGAGCCTCCTTACCTTTTTATCTCAAGCATTCTGGCACAGAAGAAAATAATGGCTCAGAGTCCCAGAACCCTGGAATCAGAAGGTCTGAAATATACAGGTGCCAGCACTACCTGAGTTTCACATCAGCCCCGCCTGATGCGGGCAGGCAGACAGACATTATGTGATCCTGCTCTTTCTGCCTGTAGCCATTCAAGGAAGAAGGAGAACTTTTCACGTTTTGTCATGACATTTAGGATGACATGCGAGGCAGACATTTTAAAATAAATGACATATGAATGCCTAGTCATTTAGATATCTTTTGCAACAAAGCATGGATGAGAAACAGGTAAAATGGAATTAATGAAAATCACTGCTGGCTGTGAAATCTTTTGTCAAATGTGACGTCTGGGATAAGGACACAGGCTCGTTGCCCTCTGTTCACACATAGCGCATCTTGGTATCAAATTGGCACTTTCTCTAATCTATTAAAAACTGGCTTTCGGTTGAAAGAAAATAAAAAGAGACTGGACAATAAAGGTGAACACATTGCCCTTGAGATCATTGATTCTCCACCAATTTTTAGTGCTTGTCATATATGACCCCTTGACCAGGCTGTGTTGTGAGAGGTCAAAAGGACAGATTCCCAGATTTTCTATGGTAGTTTACCCATGCATAGCCCTGTGACTGACCATGGCAGATCACTTCACCTCCCTGTCCCCAATTTTCCTATTTTCTCTGAAAACCTACTTTTTCTGGTTAATGCAAGGATTGAACAAATTAATAAGTAATAAAAATGTGGAATAATGCTTGATAAATGTTATGTGGGTGTTAGCTATTCCTATCGTTGTTGTTACCCAAAATAGATATGTGGTCAGTGAATGGACACTTGAACGGATATGGTGGAAGTGAAACTTTGACAAAGTAGATTCAAGGACAGAAGAAACATAAGTATTTTCTAAGTAAAAAAGAATGGCAAAACCCATTAATAAGACATTGTAGGATGTTGTTTATTTCAAAAGATATAAAAGACATTGTCTTGCATAAAATGGATCACAGATGCTCATTTCTCTCCAGTTTGGACTGTACATAAAACTAGACTCATCACCAAACTGGCTGGAAAATTGGGTTAGAAATTAATCATTCAATCCAGGACACTAAATCATTGAAACCAAGTTTTTAGCTCAGACTGACCTTGTTTCTTTCTCTGCCCAAACTGATTGATTCCATTGGGTGGTAGAACCAGCTGAACAGGTGTCTTCTATCCTCTGGGCTGCTTGGAACTGCCTTTTTTTTTTTTTTTTTTTTTTTTAGCAGATAACTAATCTTTACTCTTCCCAGGGCAATGTGAAGCACAGCTTGTTAATGTTAAACTTTAAATAGTGATTCTCTGTGGCTTATTGCTATAAGAAATGTCAAGAATCCTTGGGCTTCTGATTCTCAATATCTGTCTTAACCCAGCTAATACTGTCGGCTTAGAGGCCAGGGCCTAGCATTTTGCATATAAAGTACAGCAAGGTTATCTGTGGTGGGTCCAGGGGCAAACACACACTTGAGAGTGCTGGGTCTCCATGACGTCGCAGGTGCAAAGCAGTCCCCCCATGCACAAAAGAGTGACTCTGTAAAGCACGGCCCAGTACTCTTCACACTGATATTTAATGGACATAGTCTCTTATGAATATCCAGGTTAACCATTAGACATACTTCCTGGACTGGTTAGAAAGAGCACTAGTATCTCCAGAATGCCTGGAAACTACTGGAAAAATATAAGTGAACAAGTAGAAGAAAACTGAAGGGAAAGGAAATACAAAGTGTTCCACTACCAAGGAAGCATCCACTTTTTTTGCAGTTACTTTTCCTGCCCACCCCTGACCACCCACCTCAGTTTAACCTCTTGACGCAGATGTGATCATGTCCCTCCACTGATTAAATACTTCTCCACCACCTGCAAGATAAAGTGTAAATTCCTCAGCCCTTCCTTTTGGTCTTGATATTATCCCATTACACCGTTCAGACTTCACCTCCCATTTCTACTTCCCTCTTCCACCCAGCCACCTCCAGTCCTACACCATATGTCCTCCCTGCATTTGAACTACTTAAAATTCCCTGACCATGACATGTGTCATCTTATCTCCATGTCCGTACGCCCTTTTGCCTCCTGTTTCAATGGAAAAACTCCTCATATCTCAAGGCCTGGTTACCAATGTTACCACTCTGAAAATGAACAGCATTTTCCCTTCTTCCATTGCATTTCATTTGTAACTTTCTAGAACAATGCTTGACATAGGTGCTTTCCTCTCTTCTGTGACCTCCTCAGCATCAAAAGTATTGGTTTTGTGACCTATTATTCACATTTATATCCCTAATAGCTAACTCAGGATTGCAGGTGTTAGGGTGGTTAAATGATATTAGAGGAATGAAAAAGTGAACATTGCCTTTGCTTTATTTTCTGTCTCCTTACAATCATTTGGCCCTTCTCATCAGGGAGTCATTTTTCTAATCCTAAGTGCCAATTCTTGCTATTCTGATACCGGCATCCCTGCAAGACCTCAGACACGAATGGCAGGAAGGTGCATCTCCCTAACTCCTCAAGGGTAAATGAAGGATGTTCTATGGATACTTATCACACAAAATTATAATCTGATAAAAACAGCTGCCTTCTGTCACCTGCTGTCACCAGGACTGCTACCGAAGCCACTTGCAAATTCTGCTTTCTGACAACTCAAAAGCTGTTCAGCAGCCTCCCCACTGACTTGCTTTCGGCAGAGCTGAGAAAGCACTGGCTTGTAGTGCTTTCAGAAGGCCTGAATTCTGGTCTTGGCTCTGTATCTTGAAATCCATATGACTTAATGTAGGCCACATAGAGCTGGGTCTGTTTCCTCATGTGCAAAAAACAAGGAAAATGATCCTTTCCCCAGCCTGCTGACCTTGTTGGATTTTTATGAAGTTCAGAGGCTGTAAAGAATTTGAAATCACTTTACAAAATAGAAAATTCACTGGGGAGATGGAGGATAGTGATTTAGCATTATTTATTCCTTAATATTGGCCATCTGAGGTTTTTCTACAACTGTTTTTTCTTCAGGAAGATCAAATTAAACACAATGCCTAAAATAGAGGCATTTATTTCTTCAGGAAGCTCAAACTAAATACAATGGCTGAGACATATTCTGTTATCCAGGTGAAAGACCAAACTCTACACCAGTAACCTGGGACATCTCCAAGCTACTCTGCAAAGCAGATTGACTAGTTGTCACCTTTGGTACCATCTATAAGTAAGACCACATGTCTGGCTCCATTTAGCTACATGAGAATTATGGAGGATTGATTTTAGGACAATTGATTATAGGACATGTCCTAGAAATGTGTGTACACGTCCCTGAGAAGTGATTAACTAGCTTGCATGGACATTTCTGGTTATATCCCTTTAGCAATATAGTGGCTCTATGTCATCAGACACAGAATAGGACAGTCCTGTTCTGCTTAGATTAGGATTCTACATCTACTTTGATTAAAGTTATTAAAAGCCAGGTGGGATAAATGATGAAGAAAACTGTAGCAGACAATAACAGTAGCAAACACTTCCAGCATGCTCAACCAGTACTAGGCACAGTCCTCAGGGATTATCCTATATTACTTTCACCCACACAATGGTTCTTTGAGACGCAGTTTCCTTTGATAGCCTTATTTTACACTGAGGAAAATTAACTCACACACCTACAGAGTGTAGACAAAGGACACAAACCCAACTCCACCTGACTCGGCAACCTGGGAGCTTAACTCTCCAATGGGCCTTGGCTTACGTATGTAAGGACCACCAGCAGCTAAATTTCCTTGAGACAAACTCTCTCTCTTTTTGTCTAAAAAGTCTGAGGCGTAAATATTCTGTATGGTTTGTCTGTATAGTCAACTTCAATAAATTCAAGTGGGAAGAAATTCTGAAGTATGGATGATTGTCTATTTTTTCAGATTGTTGTACAGTGGTTAATATCCTATCCAAAAACTTTTACTTCTTGCTCAATAAAAGAATCCAACTTCTATTTGAACTGGTAATATGTCCATCTGAAACTTATATTTCCCAGCCTCCCTGATGCTATGTGTAGCTATGTAAATGTTATGTGCAATATGATGGTAATGGAAGTAGTACCCTTTCATAGTTTGTGGTATTTCCAGAAAAGGGAGTTCAGAGCTGGCAGGTGTACCTTTCTTTCACTTGTTTTTTTTTTTTTTTTTTTTTCCCTTATGTGAGTTTTAGACATGGTTGGAGCTCTAGTAGTTGTGCTGGATCATGAATGGCCTTGAGGATGAAAACCATATGCAGAGACAGAAAGAGAGAGAGAAGGAACCTGAGATTCCAGTTCTTTTTTGGAGCATTCTGTCAACATCAGGTAGCCTCCTCTACCTCCTTTTATATTAGAAAAAGATAAATCCTGAGTGGTTACATAGATGTTATTTTAGTTTTTCTCTTACATGCAGCCCAAACTAATCCTAACCAATATGAAGATTACTTGGAAATTTTTTGGTTTCATCTGTGTTTCATAGACCTTTCACTCTAGATCAGTGCCCCAATTGCAGAAAATTGTATTATAAATTATATTCACTCTGCTTCATTTTTAGAAATTTTTATTTATCTTGAGACAGAGAGAGAGCACATGTGCATGAGAGTGGGGGATGCGGGGGAGGTGGTGAGGAGGGGCAGAGGGAGAGGGAGAGAGAGAATCTTAAAGCAGTCCCATGCCCAGCACAAAGCCCAGCACTGGGATCAACCTCATGACCTTGATATCATAACGTGAGCCAAACTCAAGAGTCAGATGCTCAATGGACTGAGTCACCCAGGTGGCCCTCACTTTGCTCAATTTTTAATAAAACTCAAAAAAAAGAAATTTTAAGTAGAAAAAAAGCTGAATTTATTGATTAAAATTAAATCTGGAGATTTAATTTTTTTCTAGCTCTAATTGGATTTGAATCCAACAAAAAAGAAAGAAAAGAAACCTATTTTAAGTTTCAGTGCTCTCCAAGATAGGCACACAGTGGGGCCTTTATATTATTGTATGTAATAAATTACCTGAATCACCCACACTGAGTCTGATTGTGTAGATTGATTATTGAAGATCAAAAAGTCCAACTGGGATTTGTCTATGTTTGAAATAAATCATGAAATTTACAAAACCCTAGTGCATTCCTTAAACACCTTCAAATTTTGTATGTCTCAGAACATTGTAAAATATAGCTGACCCTTGAACAACACCAGATTGATCTGCTTGGGTCCACATATGTGCAATTTTTTTCTAATAAATGCAGTACTGTAAATGTATTTTCTCTTCCTTATGATTTTCTTATAGCATTTTCTTTTCTCTGGTTTACTTTATTATAAGAATATAGTATATAATACATATCACATGAAAAAATATGTGTTAATTGACTGTGCATGTTATCAGTAACCAACAGTAGTCTATTAGTAGTTAAGGTTTGAGAGAGTCAAAAGTTATATGCATGCAGGTTTGGTGTCTCTAACCCCTGCATTGTTCAAGGGTCAGTTGTATATCCATTAAAAAGTGTTCTGAGGAGACTGACTTCTGGCATGACAGCATGAGGAACTCCAGTGATACATTTCCCAGTGAAACTTGTAAAAATTCTTAAAAGACAAAAAAATTAAAGCTCCTAGAAATGATTGTAAGAGCAAAAAGGAAATGAAGAAATATCTATTCAAGAATATCTATGAAAATTTGGTAATAAAAGTGAGAGTTTGTGATATTTGAATTACATTTAGGCAGATTGTTTCTTGCCACAAATTCTAATTCTGCTTTTAAATTTCTAAATTATATTCACCTTTGGCGTCCTTCCTTTGACCTGGATACAAAAATTTTAGAGCTTAATAAATGTAATGTTTAAATGCAGTAAGTCCCTTTGAGGTAAAATTCCTGACACCATGATTAGCCATTATAAGCAACTAAAAAATAATAGCCACCATTCCCATGAAAATACACCATCATTATCACCTCCACCATCACTCAGGTTCTTGACACCTCATCTTTGCCCTCTTCTACCTGGGACTTTCTGGTATTTTCATCTGAATTTGTTTTTAGCTTCTCCATGTTATTTGTGTGTGCATATTCACACATGTGAGTGCTTGCATTTGTCTTTCTGTGTGTGTAAACTGAAAACTTCCTAAATCCTTTAAGAAGTAGTTAAATATAGTTAAATAATTTCATTGAGGACTACTACAGAGACCTGCAATTGACTACCAAAAGTTATAATAACTTTGCTGAGGAGCTCAAATGTGTTCTTACCGCTTATAGCTGTCAAGTGTAATGGCTGCAAATGTCCACCTTTTTGCTCCTTTTATTCCCAGACAATTACATTAGGTGTGTCTATTAAGCTTTAGAGTGATTTTCAGCTCCCTGTTAAAAGAAGAAAGGTAGGTAAGAGGGAATTTTATAGTAATAAAGTCCTCCCTCTAAAAGCAAGAAAAATCTCAAATAAGCAAACTAAGCTTGTATCTAAAGGAGCTAGAAAAAGAACAACGAAGTCTAAAGCCAGCAGAAGGTAGGAAATAATAAAGATTAGAGCAGAAATAAAAGATATGGGAAGAAAAAAAAAAGAACAAACTGATGAAACCAGGAACTAGTTCTTTGAAAAAAATCAATAAAATTGATAAACCTGTAGCCAAACTTATCAAGAAAAAAGAGAAAGGACTCAAATAAATAAAATCATAAGTGAGAAAGGACATATAACAATCAATATCAGAAAAATACAAACAATTATAAGAGAATATTATGAAAAAACTATGTCAGAAAGTTGCACAACCTAGAAGAAATAGATAAATTCCTAGCAACATCCAAACTACCAAAACTGAAACAGGAAGGAATAGAAAATTTGAGCATACCCAGCAAACAAATTGAATCAGTAATCAAAAAATTCCCAGCAAACAAAAGTCCTGGGTCAGATGGATTCACAGGCAAATTCTATCAGACATATAAAGAATAGTTAATATCTATTCTTCCCAAACTATGCCAAAAAAAAAAAAAAAAATAGAAAAGGAAGGAAAATTTCCAAATTTATTCCCTGAGGCCAGTATTATTATCCTGATACCAAAACCAGATAAAGATATGAATAAAAAGAGAATTACAGACCAATATCCCTGATGAATATAGATGCAAAAATGCTCAACAAAATATCAGCAAACCAAATGGAACAATACATTAAAAAAAAACCATTCACCACAATCACTTGGGATTTATTCCTGGGTTGCAAGAATGATTCAATATTTGCAAATCAATCAATGTGATATGTCACATTAGTAAGAGAAAGGATAAGAACCACATGATCATTTCAATAGATGCAGAAAAAGCATTTGACAAAATACAACATTGATTCACGATAAAAACCCTCAACAAAGTACGTTTACAAGAAACATACTTCAACATAATAAAGGCCATATATGAAAAACAACAGCTAACATGATATTCAATGGTGAAAAACTGAGAGCTTTTTCCCCAAGGTCAGGAATAAGACAAAGGTGTCCACTTTTCACCACTTTTATTCAGCATAGTACTAGAAACCCTAGCCAGAACAATCAGACCTCAAAAAGAAATAAAAGCCATCCAAATTGGTAAGAAAGAAGTAAAACATCCATTATTTGCAGATGACATGATACTCTATATAGAAAACCTAAAAGACTCCACTAAAAAACTGCTAGAGCTTAAAACAAAATCAGGAAATAGTGCAATACAAAATCATTGTACATAAATCTGTTACATTTTTATATACCAATAATGAAGCAGCAGAAAGAGAAATTAAGAAAGCTATCCCATTTACAATTGCACCAAGGATAGTAAGATACTTAGGGATAATCCTAACCAAATAAGTGAAAGATCTGTACTCTGAAAACTATAAAACACTGACATAAATAAATGGAAAGACATTCCGTGTTTATGGATTGGAAGAACAAATATTATTAAAATGTCTATAATAAGCAAAGCAATCTACACATTTAATGCAATCTTTATCAAAAGGCCAACAGCATTTTTCATAGAATTAGAACAAACAATTCTACAATTTGTATGAAACCACAAAAGACTCCAAATAGCCAAAGCAATCTTGAAAAAGAAGAGCAAAGCTGGAGATGGCTCAATTCTGGACTTTAAGTTATATTACAAAGTTATAGTAATCAAAACAGAATGTTACTAGCACCAAAAAAGGCATGTAGATCATTGGAACAGAATAGAAAACTCAGAAATAAACCCACAATTATATGGTCAATTAATCTTCAACAAAGCAAAAGAATATCCATAGGAAAAAGACAGTCTCTTCAACACATGGTGTTAGGAAAATTTGACAGCTACATGGAAAAGAAAGAAACTGGACCACTTTCTTATGCACACACAAAAAATAAATTCAAAATTATTTAAGGACCTAAATGTGAGACCTGAAACCATAAAAATCCTAGAGAAGAACACAAGCAGTAACTTTTATGACATTGACCATTACAACTTCTTTCTAGATATGTCTCATGAGGTAAGGGAAACAAAAGCAAATTTAAACCAACTGGACTGCATCAAAATAAAAAGCTTCTGCACAGTGAAGGAAACAATCAACAAAACTAAAAGGCAACCTACAGAATAGGAGAAGATATTTTCAAATGATGTATCTGATAAAGGAGTAATATCCAAAATATATAAAGAACTTATAAAATAAATAATCCAATTTAAAAATGAACCAAAGACATGAATAGACATTTCTCTGAAGATGTACAGATGGCTAACAGACACATGAAAAGCTGTTCATCATTACTGTTCATGAGGAAAATACAAATCAAAATCATAGTGAAATATCACCTAACATCTGTCAGAATGGCTAAAATCAAGAACACAAGAAACAACAGCTGTTGGTGAAGATGTAGAGAAAAAGGAACTTTGTGTATTGTTGGTGGGAATGCAACCTGGTAAAGCCACTGTGGAAAACAGTATGGAGGTTTCTCAAAAAGTTAAAAATAGAACTACCCTAGGATCCAGCAATCACACTAGTAGGTATTTACCCAAAGAATACAAAACACTAATTCAAAGGGACATAGGCGCCCCTATGTTTATGGCAGTGTTATTTACAATAGCCAAAATATTGAAGCAGCCCAAGTGTCCGTTGATTAATGAATGGACAAATTAGATGTGGTGTGTATACACAGTGGAATATCACTCAGACATAAAAAAGAATGAAATCTTACCATTTGCAAAGACCTGGATAGAGCCAGAGAGTATAATGCTAAGCAAAATAAGTCAGAGAAAGACAAATACTATATTATTTCACTCATGTGGAATTTAAGAAACAAAATGAGCAAAGTGGGGGAAAGATAGAGAAAAATCATGAAACACACTCTTAATTATAGAGAACAATATGATGGTTACCAGAGGGGTGCAGGGAACAGGTGAAATAAGTGATACAGATGAAGGAGTGCATTTGTCGTGATGAACACCAGGTGATGCATTACTAAATTCTACAACTGAAACTAATATAATGGTGTATGTTAACTAATTGGATTTTTTTTTAAGAAGAAAAATAGAGAATTTATTTTCTCTTTATTAGATATATGAAATTTAGGTGAGTTAGGATTGTCCATTTTGGAATATGGTACCAATGAGACCATTTCATGGTGTACCTAAAATATCGAAGTATGTGTATATGTATATGTGTGTGTATAAGTATATGTATATTCTGGGCCTTCCTCAAATATATATATATATATATATATATATATATATATATATAAAAGCCACTAGTTGAATTTCTCAGGCAGAGGATAAATGTTGAAACAAAATGTTTTATTTTTCTCATCTGATAATAGTCCCTCCTTCCCTCCTCTGATTTTCCAAAACAAACAAATAAAATGAAAACTTAATTGAACGTTACCATTTGGTAAGTTTAGTTAAATAGGATTTTATTGTACCTGAATACCATTGTACCCTTAACTCAAACATCTGAATATTTTCTATTTTTGTAACTCAATTAAGTGTGACTAACTTCACATTGAGTTAATCACTAAAGCAAAGTTCATTAAAATGCTGATATAAAATGTTTTGTTTTCATTGCTTTTTGAACAGTGGGAAAATTAAATAAGTATTCAAAAGAGAAGGTAGTATGAAAATTTGCATGAAGAAATTCAACCAACTGTTATATGCCAAAATAAATATCTCTACTTAATAAATATCAGAATCTTTTATAGGGAGGTAAAGAGAAAAGCATTCCATTCTTAAGAATAATGGATGTTGCCTTTTACTAAACTTAAGCAGTGTACTAATAATTGACACTATTCTTTTTTTTTTTTTTAAGATTTTATTTATTTGACAGATGGAGATCACAAGTAGGCAGAAAAGCAGGCAGAGAGAGAGGAGGAAGCAGGCTCCCTGCTGAGCAGAGAGCCCCATGCGGGGCTCGATCCCAGGACTCTGGGATCATGACCTGAGCCGAAGGCAGAGGCTTTAACCCACTGAGCCACCCAGGCGCCCCTGACACTATTCTTATTCTTATTCTTATTCTTTTACTAAACTTAAGTAGTGTACTAATAATTGACAGCAAAGAAGTACCCTACATTTAAGTAGTAGTCTTTAATTCCTGAATCCCCAAATATTATTTGCTTTGCTTTCAACTATACTGTAAGAATAGAGAAGACATTGTTCTACTTTATTTAGATTTCATATTGATATATAAAACTAGAAGTTACATACTGTAAGGTTTTTCAGACGAGATAAACATGACACCTGGCGAGGTAGGCGCCAGGCAAGATTTATTAAAGGCGCCCTCAGGTGACGTTCGCAACTCCGGAGAGGAGAGTCGGGGAAGTCGCACTGGGAGGGAGTCCGCGCGTTCTTTTATCCGGCCAAGGCAGGACATGGGTTCACATTCATATATGGTAAGGTATTTGGTGATCGGAGGGTCAGGGGAGTCTTGATGCTCCTATTTCCTGCGTAGGTATCAGGTTACTTGTGGAGACATGACCTGGGCATACATCCTTATGGCCGGAGAGTCAAGAGTTAAGGAAAGGGGGGGAGAACCTGGAAGATGGCTGCCCAGTGGTCATTTTTGTTGTTTCTCCTGCATTCCTGGAGCCGCCGACCCAACATGTACCTTTATTAAACTTTAAAAGTTAAAGTGCTGTCCTATGAATCATCCAGGTGTTGTTTCATTATGATTTCACCATGAATTTGCTGCTCTTCTTGAATAAATCAATTGAATGTTCTATACCCTGGATTTTTATCTGAAAGACTGACTAAACATGTTGACCAAACTCTACAGATTGTTTTAAAAATTAGCAATTCTAAGTGGCTTCTTTTTGAGCTAGAAGGAAAACTAACGTTGTATTTTTTAATTTGACCTCAACCACTTCTAAATCCTAGGGAAATTGCAGAATTTATGTTAGGGGGATAAATCGCTTTTTCATTTATGAAAAGCACATTAATGGACCTCTAGTTACAAAAGAAGGCCCCAGGCTAGTCTTGGGACAAAAAGGCTGTAAATAACTCTGCATAAAAGAGTAAAAGACCACAAGGTTTTCCCATTGCTGGTGGTTGGGTTGAGTGGGGATGGTATTAAGGGGAAGAAATCCCCTGATGAAAGCCACAGCTAAAGAACTTTAGAATGACAATGACTAATAGAAAAGTTTCAGCAGAATTCATTTCAGCCAAACCTTCAGTGGAAATTGGCTACACAGAGGAGTATTCCACTTGTTGTTCTTTGGGAAGCAAAGGAGATGGGACTGTGGCCATATTTTGGGAACAAAGGAAGTCAGAGAGGGCTAGAGAATATAGAAGGAGACATTTAAGTAATAGAGAATTGGATGAGAAACAAGAGTTTAGAGTAATGTATAACAGATAATCCCCAGGAATCCTTTGCAAGACTTCCTACAACTCCATGAGATCATGCCCAAGTTTTCTTTCTTTGGAAGGGGGGAAGGGGAAAATAATACTAATAAATAATAGCTACAAGAACTATGATGACCGAGTGCTTAAAATATGGCAGATACCCTTCTAAGTTCTTTTTAAATAGAATCTAATTACATTCTCACAGCAACCCTGTGAAGATTTGTAGTTATTCCCTTCCATAGATGAATAAATTGTATGTATAGAGGTACTGGGAGACAACTCTCCATGGGTCTCTCACATTTCTGTACATCTTGTGAACAGAAATACTGGCTGCATGTTTCTAGACTGTTTTTTCAAGGATGTTTGTATAGTAAACAGGCTTGGAGCATAGAGATAGCGTCTCCTTCAGGTACAAAGGCAGGTTTGTTTATTTTCCAGATGTAACAAAGGTTAACATCTCCTTTCAGGTCAAAAGCTAGGCAGGTTTACTCTCTCTCATAAAAGATTTGGGTTCTTTACACTGGAGGTTCCTCTCCTGTAACAACCCACAGCCCATGTAAGCAGCTCTTGTCCTCTTTGCATCATCACCCCATAAAGACTGGCGCCCAGGTACCTGGCACAAAAGCTGAAGCTCTGGCTACTGCTGTTGCCTAGAGTAATGATGTCCTTTGTCTCTGACTCATGAGTCTTGTGTCTTCTGCTAGAATCCAAGAAGCAGTGGCAGACTAACTTGTTAGCTTGCACTTAGGTAAATTTGCAGACTCCTCACAATTCTAATAAGAGATTAAGAACATGTTCAAGGCCTCTCAGCTAAAAAGTAAGAAAGCTAGGAAGAGCACCAGCCCAGGAAGTTCTACTCCCTAATATATGTTCTCCCCCAACATGCTGTAGTAAAAAACAAACAAACAAACAAAAAACCACAAATGGTGGCTCCAAGTGACCAGAAGACAGAAGGATACAACTCAAATATGTATTATATTATATAAAAGTTCATAAAATATATATGTTTCCTCAATAAGCCAAATCAGCTTTGTTTGATATAGGCTGCTTTCATTGTATTTATGGTCAAATTCAGAGTGAATATAATATATACAAAATCATTGGCATAATTGAATGTCCGACAGAAATGCTTTCCATCCTGTCCTAATTCTTATAAATTTCCAAGTTTTTACTTTCACAGTTCTTCAAAGAGATAATTTAGAATACTGTATCTTGCATGAGCCCATTCCTATTCCTTCAGTAAAAAAAAATTAAAAAAAAATTACATTTCACCGAACTCAGTAGGATTTTGTACTTCTTTCTAGAGTCAATATGGCAGAGTGATTAAGAGCATGGGCTCTGGATCCAGACTGCCCTGATTCTTATCTTGTCTCTGCCACATCTTAGCTCTATAACCTTAAGAAATTCACTTAAACCTGTTGGGTCTTAGATTCTTCACTGGTAAAATGGAGATAATTTTGACAGCCACTCATAGTTACAGTCATGATAAAGTGAATACATCTCTGTGTTACTACATCCCCAAAGTTTAAGGAAAAAAAAAAAAAACCACGTAGTTTCTATGAGGACACATTAGTGCTTTTTTTTTTTTTTTACTTTTGCAACCCATAATGTAAAAGCCCTGTGTTATGAGACCAAATGAATTCATCCATTTAAAGTACTCTGAATACTACCTGACACATCATTAAGTTCTCAGTAAATGTCTGCTATCATTATCCATCTCTTATAGCTTTTTTTAATTCTACCTGGCTTTATGATTACTTAAGTCTGTTACCTGAATGTCTCAGGCTTCAGCATTCAGTGAGTACAAGTGTAGTCCCTTCTATTCCACCAAATATCAATGACTCTGACCCTCAACTTGATTGTTTCACAGACACAACCAGAAATTCAGTCCCTTTTCAATTGCCCTCAAGGCTGTTTTCATGCTTCTATAATCAAATCCTGATAAGAACTCATCTCCTTTAACTAGCCTGAGCCCAATAGTTCCTCAGTGGTGTCCCCTGGAGTTGGAACTCTGCACCTTCTGACACCACTGCCATCACATGGAACCTGGCAAAGCTGATAAGCTGCCATGCCTAATCTTGGTTGAATGGGAACAACTCAACCACAGAGGTCCCTGCATTACTTTTATGAAGTGAAAAAGACAACACATCTTTTGTGATATTTGGGCAAAGGAGAGACCCTTAGCAAGGTTTCTTGCATACTTTGGTACTACAGGCTTCAGGGATGTAATAACTCTCTCCCCTGTGCATATGCATAATGCTAGCAAAACTGGAATAAGATGAGTTCTGCTCTCACCAACACATAGTTTTCAGGATTGCTATTCTCTTCCATCTTTGTTGCTAAATCTGGTATCCTGTGAAACAGTCTTTTTTCCCCTTCATGATAAGTTTATGTTCCCCTCAAGGGTGCATTTTGTTTCTCTCTGCAGGATCAGGCATGTATTTCTGAAAACAAATGGTAGAATGGATTCAAGGTTTTTTTTCTATAGAGGTTACCAGCCTTTCTGTAAGTCAGTGAGTGTAAATGGATAATTTTAGAAAAGCTGAAATTAAAAAGACTGACCATATTAAGTGTTGGCAAGTATGTGGAGCAACTGGAACTCTCATACATTGCTGGTGAAAATGTGAAATGGTATAGGCACTCTGGAAAACAGTTTGGCCTTTTCTTAAAAAGTTAAACATCTACTTACCATATGACCCAAACACTCTACTCCCTGGTATAAACTCAAGATAAATGAAAGCATTTATCACATAAATAAAGACTTGTACATGAATGTTCATAGTTTTATTTGTAAAAGCTAAAAATTGGAAACTGTCCAAATTTTCAATAACAGACAAATGGATAAACAATTTATGGTGGTTGCAGGTAGAGATATGGATATAGTATCATTCCACTGAATAATTTTACAATATTATATATAACAATATAAACATATTTATATATATTCAGTGGAATATTAGTGATAAAAATGAGTGACCTATTGATACACACAACAATATAGGTGGATCTCAAAAAAAAGTTATGCTGCATAATAAAAGCCAAACAAAAAAAGAATTTGATGATTTCATTCATATAAAATCATAGAAAAATGAAACTTAATCTATAGTAATTTACAGTGAAGCAGTCAGGATTTTCCTGGGCTTGGGGTGGGGTCAAGGAGAGGTGAGAGGAAGGGATTGCAAAAATGCATTAGCAAATTTTGCAAAGTTATGAATGTGTTCTTCATCTTGACTGTGGTGATTTTTCATGGATACCTACCTGTGTCAAAGTATATCAAATTGTTTGCTATAAAAATATATGTGTTTTTTCCTGATAATCATACTGTAATAAAGTTTTTTTTTAAATGGATACATAGGGAAAACATGCCAGCTGAACTGTTTCTCCAGAAACAACAGAGTTTTCACTCCTCCTACAGAATCAAAATACCATTTCTAATACCATTACTTAGTTCTCCTTAACAGACCAGAAGCTAGTTCACTGATAGCAGACATAGGTCTTACTTGCTTTTGTATTCCCCATGGACCTTAGCACAGTATCTCGCAAACATCACAGGAACTAAATATATACATACAGAAAGAGTGAAGAATGAGATAACTAACTGAATAATTATCAACCTTAACCATCTTTGCTGTCATTTATGTGTAGCTCTATAATTACTACATCCCTCTCCCCAGGGTAAGTTTCTTCTTTTGACAAGCTAATACTTCTCACTCCAGATTATCAGGCAATAAATCTTTGTTTGAGGAAGATCTGTGAGTATAAAGGATGCAATTCATAATGGAATTCAGGAGCACTGTTTGCTTCTCTTCAAACAGAGCATGGAGGTTGCCTCTTAGGTGTCTTTTCACCAGTGTTAAAATTTAGAATTGTACTTGATTATCCTATAGTAACAGATAAAAATGTCTCTTATTCAGTTGATGAATGTCTACCAACATTCAGAAATCTGAATGTGAATGGAAAAGTGTTTGTAAACAAGAGAAAAGCTCTGGCCCAGGAGATGGGAGCCTGGAGACCTAATCCTGAGTCCTGTGTTTATTATCTATTTGAATGTGGATAAATCGCTTCATCATTCTTGGGCTTAGTTTTCCAGTACTTATAACAAGGGGATGAAGGGAAATTGCTTATAGAGCTTTCTTATGCCAGCGCTCTGTGGTTTTTGTGATTCCAGGAAAGATCTAGATTGGGCCAAGGTTTAAATGAACCCTTTGGGGAAGGGGACTAAATGAGGTAGGCAGTTCAGGCATGATGTGCAGGAGGAGAGGGTTAAGTTTGTAAAATTCTTATCTTCTTAGAATAGTCTTATACATGAGTGGGGAATTTAGGACCCAATTCTTTGTCACTGAGCTGTCTACTTGGAGTATACCTCTAATACCATAATACACATTTTCCAGAGAACATACAGGTCTAGTTTTGTATTCCATGGACTTGCTGTGGATAAGTTGTATAAAATAATAAAATAAAAAATCAGAGCAGTCTTATTCTGAAGGAAGCATGAGCCATGCATTCAGCAACTTTTCTGTGCATGTTTCGAGTCCAGAGATTCTGGGCAAAGCTTTGGCCTATCTACGTTCAATCACTGTCAGATATTGGAATTGTGTTTTTTGCTCCTGTTTCTACCTGGCAAGAGTCCTTTTTGTGCTGATGTCTAATGGGCTGCAGTCTCCAGAAGAGTGATTGATTGCCAGGTGCAGGCATGATTAAGCCAGCACCACTGTGGATCACCCCATCCCCACAGTGGAAGAAGAGCATGCATTTTCTGTAAGGACCCTGTAGCTTTCTTTGGCTTTGTAGCTCATGGCATAAATACCCCAGAGCTAAATATAAATAACAATCTATGTATATACCGATTAAACTGGATTCCTTCATGGAGGAAGGAAAATAAATCAGTTACTATTAGGGTTCAGAGTCAAATCCAAATTGTGAGATATTAGAGCATAATACTCATTTAAGAAGATTGTTTTACTAATGGTGTCTTTCCTAGGCTGTGCTTCATTAGGGCCTCCCCCGCCAAAAGAGTAATGATGTGTTTATCTCCGTTTATCTCAAACTTTTGCTCCTGCCTTCAGATCTACCTATGTTTGGGAAGAAAATAAAAATAAAAATAAAAATAAATTTATCTCTGAAAGTTTTGAAAAATATTCTAAGTGTGTGCTGAAGACCTGAAGAAGAGAAAAAGTAGGAATGAATGGGATATATGAAGCAAAACTTCCTAAACTCTACCCATCTGTTCCCCAAATTTCCACTTGCCTTCTTCCCAAAGGGAGACAATCCAAAGTCCCAGCTTACCATCTCCAAGGCCAGGATCACTTGGTGATACGTCCTTTCCATCTATTCTGGATATGGCAACTTATGGTTGGGAATATGGGAAAGACAAATTCCTGCCACCAGTCAGGAATAGGCCTGGACAGGACATCCAAACTAAAGCTCCCCTTTGCCAACTCCAGAGGCAGTGGTCTAAGGGAAGGATGAGATACTGATGGATGGGTCTTGTGAAGAACTCTGGTTTTTTTTTGTTTGTTTGTTTTTTGTTTGTTTGTTTTTTTTTTTTTTGAGAATCTATTTATTTGAGAGAGAGAGATTGAGAGAGAGAGAGAAAGAGAGAGAGAGTACAGGAGCAGAGGCAGAGGGAGAGAAAGAAGCAGACTCCCTGCTGAGCAGGGAGCCAGATGTGATCCCAGGACTGCAGGATCATGCCCTGAGCCAAAGGCAGATGCTTAACTGACTAAGCCAACCAAGCACCCCAAACTCTTGTTCTTTAGTAGAGGAAATTCTTAAATCTTGGACCTGGTTTCAGGGAGGAACTCCCTAGTCTATTGTTTCTATGTCCTAGCTTTGCTGTCTGGGAAGTTGCAGGCTCAAAGATTTCTAGCCAAGAGTTTTTAAAGCCAGGTTTATCATTTCTTATAGCAAAGCATTTTCCTAAAAAAACAGAAAGTTTCTTTCTGATCTGTTTATTTCCTGTCAATTCTATGTTCCAAGGACCATACCCCCAAATTTTCCCCTCCAGCTGACTGTGTTAACGTTACTTCCTGAAATCTATGCTGGATTCACTCAACGTAATAGCTTTCTAAAACAATAGACATTGGCAGGAAGGGAACATTCTTAATCTGACCTGTGATACAGGACTGAGTTTCTTCATTAAATTGGTAAATTCTTACATAATCTCTTTGCTAAAGGCCTTTATAATTCCTGCTCTTCAGAGTCTGGAAACAGATGGCTTCTCAGACCCAAATTTCTAGATTGTTATCACCGTTATTTCTTTTTTTTTTTTTTTTTTTTCATTAAGATTTTATTTATTTATTTGACAGAGAGATCACAAGTAAGCAGAGAGGGAGACAGAGAGAGAGGGGAAAGCAGGCTCCCTGCTGAGCAGAGAGCCCGACTCAGGGCTCAATCCCAGGACCCTGAGATCACAACCCGAGCCAAAGGCAGAGGCTTTACCCACTGAGCCACCCAGGCGCCCCCAATTGTCATATTTTAAGGCTATACTTCATTCTTACCTTCATATCACTTTTACAGTCATTTCTTATTTATTTATAAGTAATCTCTATGCACAACAGGGAGCTCAAACTCACAACCCTGAGATCAAGAGTCGTCTGTTCTACCAACTGAGCCAGCCAGGCACCCCTGACTTTTACGGTAATTTTAGATATGTAAAATTAATGTCAGAGCAACAACAAAAAGGCTCTCCCACATACCTTATAACTGGTGTGAGTTCTTACACTTTACATTCTGTAAAGTATGAACAATTACTGCTCTCCCATATACCTTATATGCATGCAAATTCTGCCCCAGGATGTTCCTATCATGTAAGGATGAAAAATGAGTAAAGCTCTCTCACACATTCTTTACTTTCATAAGGTACTTTTTATCCAGATGAGTTTAGATGTGAATACTAAGGTCTGAAGAACATTTACAGGTTTTTCCACATGCCTTAGTTCTTAAATGTTTAGCAAGTGCCGAAGATTGAGTGAAGGTTTTCCCACAGTCCTTACATTTATATGGTTTCTCTCCAGTGTGAGTTCGCATGTGAATATTAAGGCATGTGGAGTACCTAAAGGCTTTTCCACATTCTTTACATTTGTACGGTTTTTCGCCAGTGTGCGTTCGCATGTGCATATTAAGATTCGTAGAACGAGCAAAACCTTTCCCACATTCTTTACATGCAAAGGCCTTCTCTCCAGTGTGAGTTCTTAAGTGTGTGGTAAGGCCTGAAGACTGAGTGAAAGCTTTCCCACATTGCTTGCATTCGTATGGCTTCTCGCCAGTGTGTGTCCTGACATGCTGACTGAGCATTGAAGAATTATTAAAGGCTTTCCCACATTCCTTACATTCATAGGGTTTCTCTCCAGTGTGTGTTCGCACATGTAAGACAAGTCCTGAGGAGCGAGTGAAAGTTTTCCCACACTCCTTACATAAATATGGCTTTTCTCCACTGTGAATTCTTACGTGTTTTGTAAGGTATGAAGAGTGAATAAAAGCTTTTCCACATTCCTTACATTCATATGGTTTTTCTCCAGTGTGAATTCGCATGTGTAAAATAAGTCCTGTGGATCGAGTAAAGGCTTTCCCACATTCCACGCACACATAGGGCTTTTTTCCACTGTGAATTCTTCTATGATCTGTAAGGTACGAGGAATGAGTGAAGACCTTCCCACATTCTTTACATTCATATGGTTTTTCTCCAGTGTGGTGTCTCCTGTGTGCCTTAAGGGATGACTGATTAACAGAAGTTCTCTGACACTCTTTGCATTCACACACGTTCCCTCGTGTCTGAGTTTTCTTGTGCCCAGTAAGATCTGAAGGCTGACCAAAGGCTTTATCATGCTGGACACTCTCAGAAGTTTTCTCCCCAATGGGGATTTCCGTGAGCAGAGTACAAATAAAGTTCTTTTTAAAGGCTTTTCCATTCTGATTACCCTGAGAAGTTTTCTGTCTACTGGGAGTCATAAATGAGCGTCCACCAAACGCTCTTCCACACAAGTTAGAGCCATATCGTTTCACTCCAGCATTGCTTCTCTCCAGTTGTATTCCATTTGATGTTTTTTCCAAAGAAATATCCTGAAGGGCTGTGAAACCTTTAGTTTTGAGCTGCAAATCCAATTCCTGCAGAATTCTTCTCCCTCCTGTCCTCAGCTCTTCTGCTCCTCCCATTAGAGAGTTGAGATCAGGTTTGCATGATTCGTATCCTAGTATAATGAGATTCTGGTAGTTCTCCAACATCACATCTCTGTAGAGATCTCTCTGTGTTTGATCCAACAAAATCCACTCCTCCTGGGTAAAGGTCACAGCCACATCCTCGAAGGTCACTAAGTGCTAAACCATCAAATACATACTGGCTTCAGCTAACCACTGTCTTCTTTGAGGTTCTCAGGAAGATGTATGAAAGACTGAGAAGAATCCATCAGTAACCCAGCCACCATCTTTGCCTCCTCAATCTTCCCCTCAGGAAGACAGAAAGGGTTCTGAGAAAGATAACCATACACCTGATTCACATCAAGGGCTTCCATCCTGTGATCTGATAGAGTTTCCAGAATATTCCATATCTCACTCAGAAGACCACTTCAGAGAAGCTTCTGAGTTTAAATTAAGAACTTGATCTCAATTTCTCTTTGAATACTGGAATGTCTGGGTAACTGGTTCACAATATCCATCGTTAAGCAACAGACATTTTCCCTCAATCATCAAACACCACTCATTAGCCATCTCTCCCACGCAGGGTGGAGCGGGAAGTGAGGCGTTAGCCGAAGAGCCTATCACCGTTATTTCTAATTTCAAATCAGCCAGTCCTAGTCTGCTTATTTCTTCTTTATAATATCTTGCTAACTACACCAGCAATCATAGTGCACATGCAAACATGCAAACAATGGGCTTTTTCTAAAAGCCATTCTTTTCTTTTCATTTTTCTCTGATGGAAAAATAACCCAACCCTGTCAACAAACAGACCTTTCTACATCAATATAGAAGAGAGAGGGAAAACACAATTCATTATTGAGTAACCATTAATAGATTTACACTTTGCATGAGGTAGAGAAGAATGACTACCAAATCTGGGAAGCATTTTACTCAAATTTATGCAGTAAAGTGGTAGGAAGAGCAATTAAGACTTATTTTATCTCCTTGAGAGACAAAGGGGCTGAAGCTTGTGACAGTCTCCGTTCATCTCGTGAGGCCTCTGAGCCCATTCGAAAGGCACCGTTTTACATAAATAGAGCTTATTTGGCTCTTGCCTTCAGAAATAGCTCTATATTATAAAATCTGGAGGCTATGCTTAATCCCTAGCGAGATTTATCTTTATTCCGAAGGTTAGATCAAAACCTCAGATTTATTATGTCTCGAAGGAAATACTAAGAAAAGGGAGAAAAGGGAAAATGGTCTCTTTGCCCTTTATAAATGGAGAAAATAATTTTCATTTACCTTTACATTACTTAGGATCGTGAAATAGACCTAATATAAGCAATGGCTCCAAACCAGTGGAAGTTTGTTTCTGTTTCACGTAATAGTCCAAAGTGGGTGTTCCTGCTCTGCCGGTCTGCTGTCCGCCCCTCAGTCATCCAAGGAGCCATGCCGCCAAAGCATTTGCCATCTGCAAGTTATGATTTATAAGATCACCCAGGGGGGTTGCTATCCCAATTAGCCATAAAGGGAAAAGAGCAGGGAGAAAACACTCTTGTTCCTTAAAAGCCTTAGCTTGGAAGCAATACCCTTTACTTGTGCTCACAACCCATTGATACAGACGCTGGCCACATGGACCTTCAAGCGTCTGAAAAATCTGCCCCGGAATATTAATTGCTAGAAGAAATTAATTTGCTGAACAGTTAGCCACCTATACCACAGAGATTAGACAAAGCAATATGAAATTATGGGACCTATAGATAAATTCATTAAAAGGCAGTGCCTTTTTAAAGTCACTTTTCCAGTCACTGGTGCAGCCTCCCAACCCACCTGTCTCACTCCTCCTAGGGTTACAACCTGACAATGCTTCTGGTAGCATTACCTCAACTGATTCTTTTTTGCTATGCTTCTCTGTTCATTTAGAGAATGTCTGGCTGAGTGTGGTGGTGAGGGTGTCGCCCAAGAGTGCTCTGTATCCTTTTGTTCCAAAGGGATCTGTTCTAAATAAATTGTTTAAGCCTGGAGTTCTTGAGAGCTTTGATTCTTTGAGCCATACCTCCCTCTACTTTAATTACCAACCTCAGCCTATGACCAGACACTTTATTTCTTTGCCACCCTTTTAGTAGGCTTCTTACATTTGAAAATGCCCACTGCTTATCTCCAGGCATTCATGCCATTCTAATGTAAGAACATTGACAGCAGGAGCCTTGCCTGTCTTCATGCATCATGGAGGTTTCCCAGTCCCAGCTACTGTAGCATTTTTGTTTGGAGATACGAATGGTCCCCAAGCTATTCCATCAGTTCCCATAGCTTCCTCCTTTCTCACTTGTATTAACCATATGTCTCCCCAACCCCCACTCCCCACTGTATTTTGGTGTTTTGTGACATTTAAGACCTTCCTGATACTGGAGGGATGTTATTTACACGGTTAGTCAATTCTTAGAGACAGTCAACCACTCACATCCAGACTTGCAAATGCAAACCATTCATTCCAGAGCCCATATCCCTGCCTACCTCTTTTATTGAGTTCTCACACTCCTGGCCACTGCACATCTGCCCCAATCACCCAAGGTCCAGGGAATTAGACTTCTCCAGAGAGAGAAACAAAATGATGTATGTGTGTGTGTGTGTTAGAGATAGAGAGAGCGAGAGAGAGAGAGGGAGATTTTGTTTTAAAGTATTGGCTCATGTGATCATGGAGACTTAGTAATCCAAATCTGCAGGGCAGGCTGGCAAGCTGAACATTTAGGGAGGGTTGCAGTTTTAGTCCCAAAGGAATCTTCTGGCAAAATTCCTTCTTATTCAGGGGAGGTTAATCTTTAGATTAGTCAAGGCTTCAACTAGTTAGATGGAGGATAATCTGCTATACGCAAGATCCAGTGATGTAAAAGTCAATCTCAACAAAAACAAAAACAAAAACAAAAACAAAAAACAAAAAAACAAAAAACACCTCCACAGAAATATCCAGAATAATGTTTGAGCAAATATCTGGGTACTCTGACCCAGCTAAGTTGACACCTAAAATTAACCGTCACAGTGAGGTACTAGATGACTTGAAACAGCCCCTAAACCCCAGAGCCCACTGAAATTACTCAAACTAGCCAAATCTAAGCCTGCTTACCCTCACTCCCACAGAAATCTCTTGCCTGCATTTTCCCCTCACTCCCTCTGCCTCCTGATTGACCCCGATGCTTCTGCATGTGGTCCCCCTGCATAACATGCTGAATGTTCTGTTCTGGGGATCTTTAAATATAATACATTTCCTCCTTCATTATTGTCATTTCCATATCTGTGTTTCTTACCATATCTGATTAAAAACAAATCCCAGCCATCCATAAAACGTCACTGAATAAGATGTTCTGTTATTTTTCCCATAGTGAAAGTTTTGTTCCTCGAAAACCATCTCCGATCTGGAATTAAAAATCCTTATCATTTCTGTCATAGCTTCACAGATATCACCCCCCCTTCTCCTCATGTGTTAACTCTTACCCCTGAGCCTCTCATATCTTTAACTAGCAACACAGTGGTACCTGAGATACAGGTACCCCAAATACAAGGGCAAAAACAACCACTATGTGCTTCTTTCTCTAGGGCCTAACCATACTTTTTTTCAATATTGAAGCCATATTGAAGCCTCCATCCCCTATACCTTTCAAATATAATCAACGAATTCTTCCAGTAGCCTAGCTTTGCAAAAGAAAGAACTTTGTGGAGGTAGTATTCAGACTTCACAGTCACCCCAGAGCTTATGTTTTAAAAATTCCATTGAGTTGGCAGGGCAATGTTGGTCAGACATTTGAACCTGAAAAATTGACATTTACCAGGCCATCAACTCTCTGTATCTCTTAATCCCTTTATGACAACCCAGGACACACGCTGTTGTTCTTCCACAGTATCTACAGCCATAGTTTATTTTATTTTATTTTTTAAAGGTAGGGAGTACATCCTTTTTAAGCTTTTTATTTATTTATTTGACAGAGAGAGATCACAAGTAGGCAGAGAGGCAGGCAGAGAGAGAGAGGGGGAAGCAGTCTCCCCGCCAAGCAGAAAGCCCGATGCGGGGCTCGATCCCAGGACACTGGGATCGTGACCTGAGCCGAAGGCAAAGGCTTTAACACACTAAGCCACCCAGGTGCCCCTCTACAGCCATAGTTTATAAATTGACTTATGAATTGATCATTCCTTGCTCACCCCAATCCACCTTGCTCTCTCTTGATATGAAAACATTTCCAGTTATTTTCTACTTTCCATCCCCATCTCCATAGTGATTGTCTGTTCTTTTCTGCCCTGCCATATGCCCTAGAAAGTTCTGACTTCATAATCTAGGCTCCTCTGCAGACCAGCTCTTGTTCATACAGTGATTAGCACCAGCAGGAGAGAAAAGTTGGATATTTCTTCCCCCAACCCTCCTGCTTCACCAAAGCATTTCTGAAAGTGGCTTCATGTCTCCAAAACTCTGTCTTTAGAAGGCAGCCCCTCCTCTGGGGTTCCAGTTCTCACTGGGTTTCAGTTTAAGTGATTACTCTCCTTATCTGTCAACTCTGGAGAGGGGTGCTACTGGTGGTAATGGATTGCCATTGTTGCTGATATCCAGGTATATAATTGGTTTCTTTAAGATTTTATTTATTTATTTGAGAAAGAGAGAGTGTGTTTGTGTGAGCAGGGGGAGGGGCAGAGAGACAGAGAATCTTAAGCAGACTCCACACTGAGCATGGGGCAGACATAGGGCTCGATCTCACAACCCATGAGATAAGGACCTGGGCCAAAAACCAAGAATCAGACACTTAACTGACTGAGTCACTCAGGCACCCCTCCAAGTGCCTAATTTTGACTTTATTTTTTTCCTTAACCTGGCCATATCTCTGATTGTACTTTCATTAAAGTCTCTTCATTGAAAATATCAGAGTGAATTATGCTCCCTGACTCACACAAGGGCAAACAAAGGAACATTGTGACAAGCCTGGTGAGAAAGAGAAAAACAGCCCTTGACACGGGGACTTGGCCTGACAAAGTACGGCCTCAGTATTATTAGACGTTGCCTAACTGCTCACAGCTAGGCCATGTGTTCTCCCTTTAGACACAATCTCTCGGAATGCCAACATCAGACAAGGTCACGCTGTGACCATGATCAACTGCGACTAAACATGGCCATTTCATAATTTTTTCTGGGCACAGACAAAAGCAAAATCACTGTGCATACCACAAAATATCAAACATCCCCCTCTCCTGGCTAATACAAGGGAATGTTGCTTCTTTACCAACTATAGCTATAGCCTTGCTTTATTTAGCCATCCCTCCATCTTGATAAGGTTTATTAAGAGACCCCATCACAGAATTGTGCCCACTTCTGACAGCACACAATCCAGAGCAAACTCACATTTCCTTGGACCCTCTCCCAAATTGCCTAACCAAAGCCCAAGTCCTCTAAATCCTTTCTGACACCCTCTAACTGAAATATCTCACAGTTCTCCATGGTCTCCCTCACTTGAAGTGATAAACCCAACTTGTTCAACTATAGGTGTGCTTCCAGTGGCCTTTGACTATAGGGCATTGACAATGGAAATGACCTATACTAGGAAGTCCAAGTTCTTTGATTCAAATTCTCCATCATCTTTGTTCCAAGCAAAACCGATGGGCAAAAACCCTATTACAAAAGCTCTCAAACTAGAAGGTGGTTGAGACTGCCACACCTAGAAAAATCATTCTTTCTAGAAAACTCTGTGGTCATCTATCCCACCTCAGTTCTAAAAAGAAGACAATCCAAACTAGACATCCACTGATATATATGTATAATAATACTTAGAGTAAATATGGCTGCTAGAGGCAACTCCAGGGAATGGGATACAAGGGAGACTGATAATAAGAGCTATCCCCACCTAGAAACTGTGACACTGTACCAACCAGTCTGGCTGCCAAAGCCCACTAAAGGCCATAAACATGATCCTGAGTTCTTTTGGTAGCTTGTTATGGGCAGGCTTGAGAAACAGAAATATAAGAGATAGTTCCTCTTGTACTAGAGAGCCCTGAAAACCTGCATTTCTCCTCATCTCAAAGACCCTATGACACTTGCACATTCATACTAACCTGCCCATCACATACCTCTCCTAGGCTAACAACAAGCTGGTGGGGTCAGTGGGACCCTAGAATATTACAGATAATGGAATGGGTCAAACCATACCCTGAAGGCTTTGCGTCTTCCACACAGACCACCTTTTTCAAATAAGTACTGATTCTGCCCCCAAACTCCCTATGCCCAGCACCACCACCTCTTCAGTAGCAAAAAGCTTCCTGATAGGGTGCCTGGGTGGCTAAGTGAGTTGAGTGGCCAACTCTTTGTTTCAGCTCAGGTCATGGTGTCAGGGTGGTGGGACTGAGCTCCCCATCAGGCTTCGCGCTTAGTTCAGAGTCTGCTTCAGATTCTCTCTCCCACCCCCTTTTCCTCAAGCTCACAGTCTCACTCTCAAATAAAAAATAAAATCTTTTTTTTAAAGATTTTATTTATTTATTTGACAGACAGAGATCACAAGTGGGCAGAGAAGCAGGCAGAGAGAGAGGGGGAAGCAGGCTCCCCACTGAGCAGAGAGTCTAATGCAGGGCTCAATCTCAGAACCCTGGGATCATGATCTGAGCCAAAGGCAGAGGCTTTAACCCACTGAGCCGCCCAAACGCCCCAAACAAAATCTTTTTAAAAACATTTCCTAGAGTAGCCTAAGAGTGTTTAAGAAAATGTAAATGTACTCTCCCTTACACAGTGGAACAGGGAATGTGCCAGCAAAGAATCTCAGATGGTAGATGATACACAAGAAATCCTTGCACCTGCTAAATATTGAAGGACTGTGACCTTGAGTCTTTCAATTTAATAACCATAATCAGCCTTATGATTTTGCAGTTTGCAACTCTAACCACCATCCTCTATTATTTTTGTCCACCTGTTCTTACCACTTTCTGCTCCATCTGTCCAGTTAAAACTCTGTTCTATACATCTCTCAGATCCCAGATTCTAACATGGGTGACCTGAATATATTGTCAAAGGCCCTCTGGACCCTTGCCAAAGTCATGTTCAGCCTTAGGCCTTAGAAGTCAGAATGTATGGAATGGGGCATGTACTCTGAAATTTGGTGCTCTGACCCCCAAAAACCTGGGATAAATCTGAAGGATCTTTCTGGGAATGAGTATCTCCATCATAACTGACTCCGTAGAAAAGATTCAGTCCTCTCATAAGCTCTAAGATAGACACATCAGATCTAAAAGAAACAACAATATCTGTTTCAAGTAAATCTACTTTTTTTTTTTTTTTTTTTTAAGATACAGCTTCCAGTTCCAGGTTTAGATGTTGATTCTGGTTCCTGGGTGATGATATATTTGGCTTCTTCTCTCTATCCTACTGAACTCAGCCTTCTGACTGAAAGTTGTGCTTCTCTCCACCCCCAGGGAAAAGGTTCCTTTGGTCACAACCTAAGGCAGACTTTGTACCTCATGCCAACCCTAGAAAGTACTAGGTGCATTGGATACTTTGAACACTCTTACTCAATAATCTCCACTCTTCTCTCTCTCTCTCTCTTATAATCTGGTCATCCATCCATCCAACCATCCACCCCCTCATCTAATCCCCCATTCAAAATTTTTAAGAATTACTATGTGCCAAAGGCTGTTAGACTCTTGGAATAAGACAGGGTCTACATCATCAAGTCTACAATATAGCGGTAGAGAACAGCTTCTAAAAAAAGAAAACCGCCTAAGATGTGGTGTGTACTATAATAAGAAGTCAGAACAGCATGGTGTGGGAGCTTGCTGGTGACTAGCTGCCTTCCTTCCCACCTCCTTCATTTCTGTGACTCCTCTGATCCGGCACATCATTCTCCCCCAACTGGTCTTCAGCACCTGAGCCAGCTGTTTGCCCCATCACTGACATGCCTCCTTTTTTTCACCCACGTTTTCTCTCTTTTCCTTGCATATGAAGTGAGACCCCAGAAGAGATCTATTAAAATGTGTTAGTCATTCCATGGGAGGGACTTGAAACCGGATTTTGAGAGGCTGAATCTCAGGGTGGAAAATGTGTGTCAGGATAATGAGTTGTCTGTGTACGTTTAATATCTATTATAGAAAAGCAGATGACGTGAAATGCCTGCTGTAACCGGTCTCTTTGGGGAATGATATGAGAGGACTCTATTGACTATATTGACTCTATTGACCCAGCACCATGAGTTTAAAAATGTTTATGTGAAAATACCAAAAAGGGATACACGCAACACTGCCACACACGTATAAGGAAGATTTGAACCAAAGTGCTGGAGACGGTAACCAAAAGCGAGGAAATTTGTCTGCAGCCCCTGAGCCATAGAATATAAATGTTCAGGCCTGGGTCAGAGTCCCTAGCCAAACCAAGCAGGCTCGGAGCCTTTCACCTTGGAGTGTCGTGGCACTTGGTGGCTGCATGACCCTCCCTCACAGAGACTGAGGCAGGTTGTTGGGGAGTGCTCGTCCAAAATTCTTTTATTTGTTTATTCATTTACTCATGCAACAAATATTCACGAAGGGCCTCCTGTATGCCAGGCATGGTACTGGGCTGGTGATGCAGGTGTGAACCCGAAGGGAGTGATATGCACCCTCTTGGAGCTTATATCTTAGTAGCTACTAAGGATAGCCAGAAGCAGGCAAAACTCCAAGGAGTAGGATGTAATCATAGCAGCTCAAACGTTTAACTTCTGTGTGCCGGTGCTACGTGCCTTCCTTCTATTCATTCACTTAATACTCATCACCACCCTATGGTTAAGGTTATTATCCTCATCTCTTTGATTTTTATTAAGTGTATTATACTCATAGCAAAGGAAACCGAAGTTCGAAGTCATGGAACAACTTGCTGCCGATCGTAGAGTTAGTAAGTGGCTGTCTTTGCCACGTCTGTGTGCTGAGCCCTTGTGCTCTATATAAAGTTCCATGGCAAGAAAGCTGCAACCCATTACCCAGCAAAAGCAAAGCACATCTCTGCCTCCCCTCCTAAGGCCAAGTAAGGGGTAGGCGAGTAAGGAGTGGAAGGAATGGTGCATGGTCCAACTTCAGCCCCATGACTAGGCAGCCAGGGCAATAGATAAAAATGGGCATCACACCCCTGCTTCTTCCTCCCAGTGTCTTTCCCTCATCCACCTCTTGTACTGCATGTTCCACTTTCCACTCTGTTCCTCATCTTCCTTGCTTTGAACCTCAGGCCTCCTTTCCCCTTTATGCATTTGCCTTGCCCTCGGACTTAACGCTACTGCTGTATCTCTATGTAAGAATCCAGCTCTCATCTGGACCTCTTCTGGTTTTGCTCTCCACAGCTCTAAGCAAATGCACTGTCTAAGGTAGTGCAACCCACAACTCTTCGAGTTCACCTGGCACTTGGGTAGGACAAGAACACAAAGCCTCCCATGGGTGTCCGTATAAAAAGGGTCCTATAGATGGATGCACCATTGGATGTGTCTGAAGCTCCAAGGAAAACAAAGATTTTGATCTTTGAGTCTTCCCTTTCGCTATAATCTAAATCAATAAGGCAATGGAAGGTAATGTAGAGCGGTACCAGGAAATACTTTTTCACTTTGTATTGAGTTTGGCTTATGGAGAAGTAATACCAACTGTTGTTTTTGTTGTTGTTGTTGTTGTTTTGTTTTTTGTTTTTTCTCTTTTTCCGCCTTTGTTAGCAGCTAGAATCAGAAAGATTTATTTATTTCTCCTGGTTTCATTTAGAGATTCGAAAACCTTGTGTTCTGGTTCTCTGCAAAATTTCATTGTATCTTTGGGGAGAAAGTCTCTGTCCTGCCTTACAACCTTCTCCTATTTGTAGGAAGCTAACATGGAATAAAGTTCCAGGAGAAAAGCCATCGCCTTTGTCACTCGACAGGAGCTAAAATGTGAGGCTTTGACAGATGATAAATTGATTGTGATTGGGGGAACTATTTAGGCCATGAAGGCCAAATCTGAAGGGTAAGAATTTTTTTGTTTACAAGCCTAAAGCTAAAATAAACCTACAAATTTCTTGACAGCCATATTTTCCATTGCTTCTCAGAACTCATCTCTGCTTCTCCCAGCCCAGAGAGGCAATATTCTACAGAAATGACATTCTTACCACTTTTTAGTTAATGGAGTGCTATTCAAAAAGATCTGTGGAATGTAAGAACTGAGCCAGAAGGAAACTGAAGTCACTCCATGCAAAGAACTCATTGTCCCGTTGGAGAAACCGAGGTCCAGAGAGGGGACCTTCTGGGCAGAGATTAATGAAAAAGCCAAATGGCACCCTGTGCCCAGAGTCTCTCTCAGTCAATTATCTTCCCTTCTGTTGCCTTTCTGCTGGTTCCACCTAATTCCTAGACATGTAGCAGGGGGCAGTTGCCTCCAACCAGCTGCACCCAGAGCTTTGTGTGAGTGTGTTGAAGGAGGAGGATTGCTCGTAAGAAACACTTAAAATAATTGAATTATTAGTGATAAAGACGAGATCCAGCAGCTGCTGCTGCTCCTGACGGCTCATCATTCTCACATCCTTAGTGACATCTCATTTATCAAACAGCATGATAGGATGATAACTTCACAGAATGAAAATTGCTGACTTTATTTTACAGGGTCTTAAAAAAGTGACTTTTTCTTTTGGGGAAAAAAAGCCAAAATGAAATACATATTTTCAAAAAGTAAAGTTTCACTTCTCCCTTTAAAATTATTTTCTCTTCTTTTCATGTTACTTAAAATATGGAAGAGTCTACTGTAAACTCACCATTGGGAACCTACATACATGTTCTCATAGATCTCCATACATTTCTTGAGGTCTTCCTGAAATAATTTTGGTTGGAAGGATATTAGAAGAGGAAGGAGAAACTATGCTTATTTTCCATCTAAAAATTAATTTAAAAGATAGTTGTAACCATGATTGCTTTTTAATTAGGCATATAAATTTTTAATAAAATTAATAAATAGCAACTGCAGAGCAGCATTACCCAAAAGTTGTCCGTTGTCTAGTACTCCCATAAGGCAATCTGTTAAAAATTCTGTGGTCAAATGAAATTGAAAAATGCAAATAATATAGTCCCTTGAAAATTTATAATCCATATTAGCTTTTTATGGCTCTGAGATGTCCTGCTGTCAAGACAAATGCATTCCCAAGCTATTTTAAGACAGAGTCTTTTTAATTTTTCATGGAACACATTTTGGAAAACAATGCCATAGGTAATACATTTTAAAAGATCAATAATAAGTATTGAAAAAATATAAATACATTTGAAACAATGGAATAAAGGCAAGAAATAACTTTCTTTGGTACTGATACTGATAGGCTTCTACTTTGAGCAGATACAAAAGTGAACATAATACAGGAAGTAACTGTTTTCAGACACTGGATAACAGGCAGCTCAGAGTGTGACACTTATGAGAAGAAAAACCCTTTAAGTGAGCCCCAGGGCTGGCTGTCCTTTAGCCTGGGGCTGTGTCCAGATAGGGTGCAGAAAGGGGAACCCAAATGGAGCAATTTCACTGAGCTGAGGAGTAGAGATCAGACTTGGGGATGAGACAGCTAGGACTGTGTGGGAGGGTACCAGAAAGAGGGGTTGCAAGGAGAAAGAACTCCAGCAATCTACCCAGAGGTCGGTCCTCTTGTTTTTGGCCAAATACAACACTCATGTAAAGGGGAGCTCAGTGCCAACCTGGCAGAAAACAGCTACGGGGTGCCTGGGGTGGTGGTGAGCCCCTCGGAGGTCTGGGACTTCTCACAGTTCTGGGAGACATAGGGCTCAACCATCCTGAGTGAGGAGACCCTGCTACATGTGTGGGCTCTCCATTGAGCACCACCGGGACTCTCACTCTCGACTAAGGGCTGCACTTGATCCCACCTAACAAAGCTTAAAAACAAGCCTCTAAAGAAGCCATCCAATCTGCCACTCAATCACTTCCATAACAAAATTCAGTAGTCCTTCCAGAAGCAAAAATATCCAGACTCTCAAAATTAAAGCATTTCCAATGATGAGCATATGATAATAAATAAATAAGTAAATATATTCATATATCCATTGTCATATATTTATATGATATGATATTTATATGTATTTATATCTCTCTATATAAAAATATATCTAAATATATAATTATATATCTTTTTCTTTAAAATATATCATATTGTATATCTATATGATATGATATCTAAAGATATATATTTATATTTACACATAAAAATACATATATATACATATATATATATGTATGTACATATATTTTTTTCCTTAAAGGACCAAAGGATGTAACACACAACAGGAGGTGGTGGGTGGTGGGGGGAACAATAGGAACAGACCCAGAGATGGTCAAGGTGCTGGAATTAGCAAATAAGAACTTAAACCAGCTATAAAAAATACATATGTTTATAGATTTAAAGAAACATAGACATAGTAAGTGAATAATGGAATTAAACTGAAAAATACAATCCCTGACATAAAACCAAGAAACCCAAGTAAGCATGCAAATATACATTATTCTTTTCAATGACTACTTTAAAAACAACTAGTTATTAATTACTTTCTATAAGAAAGTTTACAGTTTTATGCTGAGGTTTTGTACTTGGATTTTGCAGATTCTGAGGATTTGAAAGAACCCCTAGAGCAGTGAAAAAATCCTGTAAGTGTGACTGGAAAAGACATAGAAATTATATATAGACATAAAAATTAGAACTTGGCTGTTAACGGCAAGTTATAAATGATTCATTAGCTGGTTCAACCACAGAAAGTCAGAAAGAATAGTTTCTTTAGTGAGAAGCAAAGAGAAAATATTTCAAAACTAAAATATGAAGCAAGAGCAAGTCATAAAGATGGTCACCCACATGAAAGGAGTTTTATATAATTTTGTCTTCAATCAAAGCAAATTCTTTACATTTCCAGGAGACATTTGCCTCCCTAGGTTTAATCTTTCCATATTACACTAAGTCAGCATGGCAAAGCTTCAGGTTTCCTAGATTAGCTTCTATCTGAAATCTTGTAAGATCCACTAGGTCTTGGATTAGAAGGGCAAACCGGTATTGCTAAATGGTGTGTGTGTGTGTGTGTGTGTGTGTGTGTGTAGCAGTTGTATCCTTAGCCTGTGGATTCTCCTTGCAGGAGGAAGTTTTATCTTTATTCTTGAACAGAGACAGACATAACAAGAGGAAAGCAGGGGAGAGCTGTGGTCCATCCTGAAAGGGGTGGTGTCTTACCACCAACATGGTTTACAATCATTAGCACATGGTAGTAGTAAAAATAGATTGACTTCTGGTTGGTTTGAATATTGTTCTAAAATTCTTCTGCTGACCAACCCCAGCCACATATACCACAGGCATACATCATATGTCACTCCCTGAATATCTTGCTTATTACTTTCAGAGGCCATCCTCAATTTAATCAGGCATCAAATAGTCAATTTGCAATAGTGCTGTTACACTCTTACGTCTAGAGCAGATATCATTAAGGGTCTGACCTCACCCCAGGGGCTTTGATCTATATTATATAAACCCATTTTTAGTTGTTCTCAACAGAGAAAATGCTCTCATGCATTTTCCTTTCATTTCACTTAAATCTCTTAGTCTTCTTGTACCTTTATAGACACAGATGGATATTTTAATTGTTACTTGACATATGATGAAACTAAGGTCCAGAAAGTAATTGTCTAAAGTCACAAAGTTTGTTGGTGACTATAACTCTACTCGGCTCTCCTATTGTCCAGCTCTGGTTTTGTTTGCTTTTGTTTTTGTTTTTAACCAAATCATGCTACACCATTTAATGTCTATTCAAGTTAATTATTTTTTAATAAAGACTATCAAGAAAGTTATTTGCAAATCTAGATTTTTATCTTTAATAGTCCCATGTAGCTAATAAGAAAGCCAAAGTTCAGGAATGTTAACCAGTTTGAGGGGATGGTTGGTTCAATGAAGCCACAGGGACTAGAACACAGGGCCCATACTTTGTTCACTGCACCATAGCCAACCTGGGCTCTATTAGGATCACTGATTTCCATAAGTCTTAGTGACAGAGAATTTTACACCCAGAAATAACAGTCATACAATAAACATTATGTAAAATAATTCAATCTTCTGGCCTTTCCTATGGTGCTTTAAATATTTTAGCTCAAACTGTGGTGAATTTCCCAAGGACAGGAAGTTAAAGTCTACACTGAAACAAAGGTTTAGCAACTAATTCAAGAGTGTCTCTTGTATGGATGAAAATTCTGGCCCACCAAGAATGGCTAGACTTGTGGCAAGAGTGGGAAGGCAGGAGAATGTGACCTGAAGGAAAGTCTGCTCTTCCCAGGCCAGAATGATGGTGGGGAAAGGAAGGTATTAGGGCACAGAGACAGTCGGTGGTAGTGGGCAGGCCAAAGCATCCTGACTTCTCATCTCTGGGCTTTAGGCTATAGATAGGAGGTGCATTAAGATAAGTAGGCATTTACCCCAAAGATACGGACATAGTGAAAAGAAGGGGTACATGCACCCCAATGTTCATAGCACCAATGTCCACAATAGCCAAACTGTGGAAAGAGCCAAGATGCCCTTCAACAGATGAATGGATAAAGAAGGTGTGGTGCATATATACAATGGAATATTACTCAGCCATCAGAAATGATGAATATCCACCATTTGCATCAACATGGTTGGAACTGGTGGGAATTATGTTAAGTGAAGTAAGTCAAGCAGAGAAAGACAATTATCATACGGTTTTACTCATATGTGGAACATAAGCAATAGCACAAAGGACCATAGGGGAAGGGAGGGAAATCCAGAGGGGGAGAAATCAGGGATGGAATTGAACCATGAGATCTATGGTCCCTAAGAAACAATCTGGGGGTTTCAGAGGGAAGGAAGGTGAGAGGAAAGAGTAACAGGGTGATGGGTATTGAGGCGGGCACATGCTATGATGTGCACTGGGGGTTATACTTAAGTAATGAATCAATGAACACTGCATCAAGGACTAATTATGTACTATACAGTGGCTAACTGAACATATTAATAAAAAATTTAAAAAGCTAAGCAAGGCAAGCATTGTCCTACTGTCATTTAAGACTCTGGAAAGAGATCTTTGGTGGGCTGAATTCACCATATAACCATATCAAAATAAATTTGGCAACATGATTAGGTAGGAAAGAGGCCTTGATATTTGTTTTCCCTAAATAGCCCTAAATTTCCTAAATAGCTCTAGAACACACCACATTAATTCTACCTAAATGCTAAGCGCTTTTAGATGATCTAAAGAACACCTTGAGGGCAAATGCCCATACAGATACAGACCTGCATTACGTCTTAGAGAGATATCTCAGAAATGGCTGATTCTCAAGGCAGATGATGCATAGCAAGGGGAGGTAAAACTCCACAGTAGAGACTGCACGGCTTGTGCCAGAGGCCAGAGAGAAGCCACAGCAGAGATCCAGAACAGTCTGAAATGCTAATGAGAGGTAAAATAGGGTAGAAACAGCCAGGGAGCATCACTAGGCTGAAGCAAGCCCAGGGAGAGACCAGATGACAATAGGCATTAACTGCAACCAGTGACCAGAGACAGTGCCTCAGAGATCAGTGAAGATGGTCCAAGGAAGCCTTGTGGATATGGTTCCTCTCCCAATCAGGATGTTCCATAATATGGTGCCCTCTATGCACATAAGTACTTCAAACTTAGAGAAGCACAGGGGAAAGGCAGACAGGGTGTTTTGTCTATTTTGACATTCTTAAATATCATGTGAAGGGACTATCTAAATCTTTGCAACAGATTAGGATTTTTGTTGTTGTTCTTTAATTTTGAAATAATCTGAAACTTACAGAGGCGTTTCATGTATAGTACAAAAACTCCCCCTTCAAACTGTATGAGGAGTTGTTGACATGATACCTTTTAACCTTCAAATACTTTAACAAGTCATATTTCCAAGAAAAAAAGAAAATTCTCCGCCATGATCACAGCACCATTAAAATCAGGAGATTTACATCATCAATACGGGGCTTCTATTTCACCCTCCAGCTCCATTCAGATCCACCAACTGTCACAATAATGTCCTTTGTAGCAAGAAGATACCGTTCAGAATCACACAGGGCTCCCGTCCTTAATTATTTCTATTTGGAATGCTACTGTGGCCTTGAAGACTCAAGAGTGTACTTAGTTATTTGGTAGAATATCCCTGGAGTTAGGTTTTCTGATGTTTCCTCACAATTAAATCTAGGTTATTCATCTCTGGCGGGAAGATCACAGAAGACATGCTGTGCTCTTCTCATTGCTTCTGATCAGGTGGCATATTTTTCAATTTGCATCACTGATGATGCTCACTTTGATCACTCAGTTAAAGTCTATAAAGTTACTCTCCCCCCCTTTTTTTAAATGAACCAGTATTTTGTGGGGGAGGTACTTTGAAACTACATAATTATCCTGTTCTTCCCCACACTTTCAGTGTATTCATTAATTGATTCATAAATTCCTTTTTTTTCCAGTGGGCTATAATCCTTTACTATCATTGCTTATTTTGATACTCTGTGCCCCTATTATCATTGTTTATTTTGACGTTCACTGTCCTTTTGATATGATTGTGCCTTGAGCACTGAGCTTTCTGGTACAACCAGACGCTCCAGGCTCTGCGACCTGTCTTGCTCAGGACTGAAATGTTCAAGACAGGAAGGCAGAGAGCAGACTAAGTTTCCAGCTGAAGCAGACAAGTTAACTTCTATCTTCCCTACCTCTATCCAGTGTGTGGGAGACAGGATCAATCGCTTCCCCTCTGCTGATATGAGTGGCAGTGTGAGGGAGTTAAAACCTCACCATATGTTTATTATCAAGGAGAGTTGGGTTTACACCTACCTGAGACTTTGTCAGTTCCTGGGTTGATTACTTATGTTACACCTTTTTTTCCTTCCTCTATAGTGCTTAGCAACAGATTTGTGAAACAAAGCGGTAACATGCATCTGTTTTAGGAACTTCTGTAATGAAAGAACTGGTGACATTTTAACTCTTTCCTAATGTGAGTTAGGGAGATGGGCACACACAAAAAAGGTAGCCTAGAGAAGTCACCTGAAAGGTAAACAAACTTCCAATTTTGGAAATGGGGAAAATTGATGATGAGCAAACCAAACTTTGTCCAGGATTAAAAGAAGCTCTGGGTTTAAGAAGCTTCAGAAGCTTCTCTCAGATAACAGCACATCACAACTTCTTATTATGTCCTACAGATTATGGGGCAGGTGACAAAACATAGCACTTCAAGCTCCCAAAGGAGCTGCTTTTTTATGTGAAGATGCAACCTGGGTGTAAAAAATTTGTAATGATGTTTTGTTTTGTTTTTTCCAGTGCAGAGTGGTACTTTGAAAGATAATCATTTTCTAGGTTTTTACATTTCTGATATGTTGGATTTTATTAAATATGCATAATTTTATAATCAGAAAAAATTGCAGACATGTAAGAAATAACAATAGTAAAATAATGGATGGATAAGTACACAGTTTCATTAAAATACTGCATTTTTTTCTTTTCTTTTCTGAAGCATAATGTTACACTGAGTACAATTTATAAATCTTAAGTGTAGTACGTGGGTAAGGTCTATACATCCCAGCAAT
This sequence comes from Lontra canadensis, assembly GCF_010015895.1. Classification (NCBI taxonomy): domain Eukaryota; kingdom Metazoa; phylum Chordata; class Mammalia; order Carnivora; family Mustelidae; genus Lontra; species Lontra canadensis. The sequence continues at coordinate 79,027 of NW_022631267.1, read as the reverse complement.
CACCATTCAGATCAAGATAGAGAATATTTCTGTCACCTAAGATAGTTTCCTTGTCCCTCTCCCCAGCCAATCCCTCCCAAAGGTAACTTCACTTTGACTTGTATCACATAGATTAGGATCAGGAAGCAGGCTCCTGTTCTGACTTGATCATTTATATACAGTGCCTAACTGTACGAGTCTCTCTTCCTCTGTGTGTCTTGGGAAATAGACTAAATGACCTTTATGGACGTTTTCAGTTCTCCTATTCCAGGAGAGAAACGATAAGTAAGGTATTTTCCTCAAGGTCCTAATAAATGAGCAGTAAGAATATCTCCCAACTTCCAAGCCTAACTCCAGCTACTAAGCCACAGGCTTCTGTATAATTAGTTCCTAAAGCTGTAGCAAATAGAGTATATCCAAATGAGAAGGCAATAGTTAATTCTGAAGATTTAGATTAATGCTTCATTTATTCACTTTTTACTATTTACTACATGCTAAACATGCCTTTAGCAGGCAATAATAGTCACAGCAATGCCTGCTCCTTGGTCTAGTGGAAGAATTAAAAACACTGGTCCAATCTCACCATATGTGGAATCTAAAAAAAAAAAAACCAAACCACAAATAGATTGATGAATAGATTGATGGTTGCCATAGGAAGGGGATGGAGGATGGACAAAATGGGTGAAGGTGGTCAAAGCGTACAAACTTTCAGTTATAAGTGTTGCGGATGTCATGTACGGCATGGCGAGTATAGTTAAGAATACTGTATTGCATATTTTTGAAAGTTGTTAAAAGAATACATCTTAATGGAACTAGAGGGTATTATGCTGAGTGAAATAAGTCAATCAGAGAAAGACAATTATCATATGATCTCCCTGATATGAGTAAGTTGAGAGGCAACGTGGGGGGTTTGGGGGATAGGAAAAGAATAAATGAAACAAGGTGGGATCGGGAGGGAGACAAACCATAAGAGACTCTTAATCTCACAAAACAAACTGAGGGTTGCCGGGGGGAGCAGGGTTTGGAGAGGGTGGTTGGGTTATGGACATTGGGGAGGGTATGTGCTATGGTGAGTGCTATGAAGTGTGTAAACCTGGAGATTCATAGACCTGTACCCCTGGGGCTAATAATACATTATATGTTAATTTAAAAAAAAGAAAAAGAATACATCTTAAAAGTTCTCATCAGAAGAAAGACAGGTATAACTTTATGAGGTGATAGATGTTAACTAGAATTACTGTGGCATCATTTCATAATACATATAAATATCTAATCATTATGTTATACACCTTAAATTAATACAATGTTCGTGTCCATTATATCTCAATAAAACTGGAAGGAATAAAGGAAATGAAGGTCCAAGTATCTGTAATAGAAGGAAGGAATTCTCAAAGCCACAAGAGAGAAACAGAGCTCTAAGAGGAGAGACAACTTATCTTCAGCTGGGAGATTATGGCAGGATTCGTGGAAGTGTTGACCAGAGAGCCAGACCTTGAATGACCAATAATAATTGGATACACAGAAATAGACTTTATTCCAAAAGTGTGCTATTCACACATGAGAATGGCAGCCTCCATCCATGGAGTAAGCTCAGAGTTTTCTTTTCTCAGCATGATGAATGGTTGTACACGTCCTCACAGATTCAACCTTATTCATATCTGCAAGCAAGCAGATCATCTTTGGGAAAACTATGTAACAAATTGATATGAAGAGACATTTCATAGTCATATTAAGAAATCAAGATATATATACATACATATATATATATACATATATATATATATGTATGTATATATATCTCCATGGAACCACTGTCAGTTAGTGATTCTGCTCACAACCTTCTGGGCTGTGCTGTGTCCACCTGAAGGGCTCTCAAGTTTTCTGGTTGGTCTGGACAGTAGACGTCTTTCACCAGTGCCGTAGGACTACCTCTTCTCCTGGAGGAACAGTATGGTTTACATTTCTGATATGTATCATAAGTACGGTTTCTTCCTTGTACAGCTGGTATGAGAGCTTCTTTTTTGATGTGACACTTGTATTAGTGACTCTGAAAGCAAGTGACCCAAAACCTCACTCTCACCAATTTTCATGTGGAGAACCATCCTGAGATCTTTGGATTCAAGCTCATTTGGGGTGCTCCTCTGTGTAAAGAAAATCCCTCAATGAAGGCAAGGTACTGAAAATCACATTGCTGAGCTCTCAAGGGAAGATTGAGAAAGAACAAGTCACAGTTATTGACTTGCCTACATCTACTTATTTATTTTAAATAATATATTTTTAAATAATTTAATCTAGATTACCCACAGTTTGAATTACATCGTGTTAATGTCTTTATTACTACCAAAAAGAAATCATTTCCTTTTCATAAACATTTTCTAAGTTCCACTCATGTGCTAGGAGTTGATCCTATGTGAAAATTCAAAAGATGGAAGATCAGTTTCTCAATATCATGTGTCATAATTCTCAGAACAGTCATCAAGCACGAACCAGATACAAGCATTTTTCTAGGTGCTGGGGAAGAGGACTGGTAAGAGACCCGTGGGTTTATTTCTCATCATTCTTCTGTTTTTTGTATGAAGAAATTACAGTCAGAGGGGTTATGTGATTTAACCAAGGTCACATGATTAGTTAAACTGTAGAGTCCAGACAAAAACATCCTCCCCAGGATTAGAGGTTTCCATTACAATTTTTTTTAAAGTTTCATACATTTTTTATAGGAATAAAAGAAATCTGACATAAATTTTCTCAAAATAGACCTATATTTTGATAGGCTAGGATTTGTTGACTAAGGAAATTATATTATCTCTTCTTCTCAATAAAGCAAGGTAGATTATACTAGAATCATCCAGCGTTTTCTCACTGATGTGTGCTCACAGAGCCAGCTTGCCTAGATTGGAGTGGGGGAGTCTTACTTAGCCTGTTCAGTTCTTTAGGAAAGAATATATATAGATGAGAGCAAGACATGTTGCTGTGGGCTTTAATTTGTGAAAAATTTATAACAAGTAAAAACTAAAAGAACTAATATAATTTCCTCCTAAAAGGAGCAATTGCTACCCATAGTGTAGTGATGATTGCTATAGGTCAGCTACATAACTGGGACAAGAAATAGTTTGGAGTTAATATGGATTTTTCATTCTGTTTTGTTTTCTACTCCAGTCTCCACCAGTTGAAATATGACTGTTGCTATCATTTATGCTCTCTGTTTATCTTCTACTTTCTCCAGTTTGTGTCTGGTTTGAAAGAGGGGGCTAGCCCTCCTTCTTCATACAACAGCTTACAGATGCATAGAACCATGTACTACTTTTCCAAACCTTGCTTTCAATGTTATTTATTTGTTCATTCACGAATTCATTTATCAAACCTTAGTTGAGCATCCACTATGTGGAAAGGCATTGGGTTTGCTACTGGGGTTATGACAGTCCTCAGAGAAAAGCAAGAAAGTTCTTTGTAACAAATGTCACCATAAACATAACCTTAGAGTGCTCAGGGATAACTTAGGAAGACCCTCTGACCCACACCTGGAAGTGAGGGAAATGACTTCTCTGTCCTTCTGATTCTACAACAAAACTGTAAGACACCTTTGACCTTCCCTCATTGCGTAGAACAAAAAACTGAGTTTCATAGAATTCAAGAGACCTCTTTTTCAGTCATTCACACAGCAACAAAAATGTGATGGCCTGTTCAGTATCAGGCACTGTTCTTGGCATAGAAAATAGAGTCGTGAGGAAAAAAGATAAAATCCCTGTGCTTAGAGATATTACATTTTATTGAGAGAGGAAAGGTTCAAACAAATGCATCTATAACATATAGGATGTTAATTGGCGCTAAAGAGGAAGCTAAAACAAATGAAATGTATATAGAATAATCTCGGTTACCGGCAGGGAGCAGCGGTGGCTATCTTATGAAGACTAGTCATGGAAGGTCTTTCTAATAAGATGACTGAGATTAATTAGAACTGAGACCTGAAGGAAGTGAGGCAATTAGTCTTCTAGAGGAATAGGGTTTTCCAATTATGCTTAATGTGTTTGAAGAACGGCAATGTGATTGTTATGATTAACATAAGGAAAGAAGTAAGAAATAGATCAGATTGGGCCCTATAGAGCATGGGTCAGATTTTGGATCTGACACTAAATATAACTGAAGCTTTAAGCAGAGCCCTGATTTCTTTTTTCACTTAGGTTTTGAAAGGATCATTCTGACTGTGCTGATAAGACAGTGAGCAGCAAAGAAAAGGGTGGGGGAGTTCATTCAGAAGGATATTTAACAGATACGACCTTCACAGTCTTGGGCAGAGTAGCGGGATGGGGGAGGTAAGAAATGACCTGATTCTGGATTCAGTTTGATGGTGGAGTCAACAGGATTTGCTGATGGATTGAATACGAGATATGGAAGAAAGAGAGGGGTCAGATGTCTCTTAGAATGATGAACAGAACAGACAGGGGCCTGACCTCAGGGAGTTTATCTACTGTTGGGATATGCAGCCAATAAACTAGCAAACAAATACATGTGATTACAGTTTGTGATAAATACTAAAAAGGAAACAACAGAATGCTATGCTATGAAATAAGCAGGGCTCTCTGCTTTCAGTAGGGGAGTGAGGGATCATCTCTCTGAGGAGGTGGTATTTAAGCTAAAGACAGAATGAGAAGGGGTCCTCCATACAAAGATGCACGTATAGAATGTGCCAGGTGGACGCTCCAGTAAACACAGTTCTCATGGCTGCAAAGCAGGAAAACCAGGAATTAAAGCAGTCTGCCCAACTCTTAAGCCTCTTGTTTTTTTTGTTTTGTTTTGTTTTGTTTTGTTTTTCCCCTACTCTTACCTGTTCTAGCACCGTGGTTTCCAAGGTATGATCTCCAGACCCCAGAATTCCCTGAGACACTTTCAGGAGGTCCCTCAGGCCAAAACTCATTTCATACTAAAGCTAAGCCATTATTTGTTCTTTTTTATATTAATTCTTTCACAAGTCTACAGTGTTTTCCACAAGACATATGATATGGCAACAGATTGAATCCAAAGCTGATATAAGAATCCAGCTGTCTTCTATTGAGCCAGATGTTAAAGACATTTAAAAACATGGAAAGCAATGCCCCTTTTGCCATTAGATTATTTTGGTTTTGTAAAACAGTTCTTTTTCATAATGTGTTTTTATATTTACACAAAAAAGAACTATTAATATTTTTAACAAATTAATATTTTTAAAATTGCTATTTTTTAAATTGCTCAGTATTTATTTTTAATGGTAAATATCAACAGATATAACTCACAAAAATAAAAGTTCCTTGGAACCTCCATAATGGAGGTTCCATATGGATTCCTCCAATTCCATATAAATTCCATATGGAATCCTCCATAATTTTTTTGAGTGTGAAGGATTCTTCATTCTCTTAATGATGGTATTAAGGAGGACATGTATTGCATGGAGCACTGAGTATTATACTCAAATAATGAACCATGGAACACTACATCAAAAACTAATAATGTACTGTATGGTGACAAACATTACATAATTTAAAAAAAAGACAAAAACAAAAACGAAAAGCAGTGTGAAGTATCCTGAGACCAGAAGCCTAAGAACTGCTCTTCCAGCATTAATGTTAAAACTCCCCAATTTGTACTTGGTCTCTAGATGTAAAATCCCCTTTGTATCAAGAATTTTTCTTAAAACTTAACAGTAAGAATTGTGAACATTAACTGAGTGTTTTCTACGTTCTAAACATGCCCTAAATGCTTTACAATATTTTTACTAGTTTAATCCTCTCAAATAAACCTATGAAATGGGTGCTTTATCATATCCATGTTATAGAGAAGAAACCAAAGAACAAAGACAATGGAAACCTGTCCTGGTCACATAGCTATAAGTGGTAGTCAAACTGAGATTGGAACCCAAGCTGTCTTGCTCTACAAACACCATTCCTAACCATCAGTGATAATTTAAATTGTGCGAACAAATAAATGAAGATTTAGCATTAATACTACATAAACCCCACTTGCAGGGGGTCACAGGAGCTCTGACTGACTGATGGATCCATGTCAGGCAGGATGGTGCCTGAAGTATCACTGACAGGAAGAGTGGGAAGCAGGTGAAAGCCTTGGGCTAGGGATCTCTGAGCAGCAAGCCAAGGAAATTCAACCTCTGCCATCAAGTCCCACAGGAAAGCATGAATCAGGACGAGTCCAGGTCACAAAGTTCAAATTTGTGTGGGTACTAGAGACAAAGCAAGGGAAGGAGTGAACTCAATCATCTCTCAGCACAGTGGCTCCCTGTCCCTCTGACTCTTCCCCCAGACATCACCTCTGTAGGGAAGGCTTGGTTGAGATTGGAAAATTTTCCTTCTCTCCTTCCACCCCACCCAAACAAGAGTGAATAAGTGAGCAAGAGGATTCCAGACAAAAATAGGAGAAAGGCTGGAGTGCCTGTGACTCAACTTTATTTACTAAAGGAGTCAAGGTTCATCGGTGGACCACCCAGTTTAATGGCATCAGGTTAGGGAAAATACCCACATCAGGATAAATTTTACGATAACACACTTTAACTAGTAGATTAAACAATCATACATGGTTGGTAGACTTTAGCTTGAAGTGTCTAAATTAAGTCATACAAAAATTCATAAATGCACATTTATTAAAATCAAGTATGAAGACCAGAAGCAATAAAGGATAAAAATCGAATTATATTTTACTGAGCATAAATATAATTTATAATGAGATCTGAAAAATGGTATTTAAAGTTTTTCTCTTAGCAGAATGAGATATAATTCCCACTTTCCAGATAATGTAATTACAAGGTGAAAGGGAACTTCTTATGTATGAGAACCCATAGTCTCATCTGTCACAGGCCACATAACCTCTTTCTCTCTCTCCTTGACTAAGATGAGTTCAGACTCACAGAGTCTATATTATGCAAATGAAATAATGGAGGAGAGGAGAGGAAACGCAGAGCCTCCTTGGCTTATACTGGAAAGAGATAATGTAATATGAACACTCTCCTTAAGAGGTATTTGGAAATTTCTGTATGCCCTACCCCATCCCATTCCCATCCCTAACCTACAAAGGCGGGCACCATCTAAATAGTCTTGTCAGATGTGTATTCATTTCTGAAAGTATGTTGTTTAGCATGGCATGTTCTGAATACTAGGCGATGGCGTCACATCGTGGGTGCTCTTCTGCAACGTGCTTTGGACTCTCCACGCTCAGTTTCTGAGACTCATCTGTGCAGCGGAGTTCATGGATCTTCCCGGAGTGAAGGATTCTAGCTCAGGCCTCCTGCCTATTTTCTTCGTTCATTCCCCTTTTGACTGACATCTTGATTGTTGCCGGCATTTTGCTTTACATATGCTGCTTCTGTGAGCCACCTTGGACATGAATCTTGGGGAACACATATAAGAATAACTTCAGAATGTATATCTGGGACTACAACCGCAGAGCTATGCAGCGTGCATGTTTTCAGCTGCACTCCATAATGTCATTTTCGTAATCAATTACTGAGAGAAATGAGCTAAAATCTCCCGCAGTGATGATGAATTTTAAAATTTCTCTTTGCAGTTCTAGCAATTTTGGCTTTATAGCTTTAAAATGAGAGATGATTCCCTTCACATTTATTGTGAATTTGTGAATAATGATATCTTTGAATTTATTTATACTGCCTTATATTGTCTTATTTTACTTTTTCTGGGGACTTCCCCCCCTTTTCTAGATTTCTTTCTGATTTATTGGCATTATGGTGGATTTCACTGTTGCTGTTGTTAAAAATGGGATGCAATTATTTCTCTCCTTGTAAGCAAATCCCTTTGACAATAAGATTGTATTTCCTTCTATCAAGAGGTGAAAGAGAAGCTAAGGCCAGTTCTAAGTCTAGACTGGGAGTCTGCAAACTGCAGTGACTGGCCAAATCTGGCATCTTATTTTTGTAAATAAAGATTTATTGTAACAAAGGCACACTCATTCATTTACAAATTGTCTACAGATGCCTCTTGGCAAAATAGCAGAGTCCAGCAGTCACAACTCTTGAGTGGTGTGGCCTGCAAAGCCTAAAGTATTTACTGTGTGGGTCTTTTCAGAAAAAGTTTGCCTACCTCTAGCCTAGGGCTTTCATTCCTTCTATCAGAACTTGTCCAGTTGCCCCGTGAACAAGAACAAGTAGTCCACTGGAGGATGAGAGTCCACGTGGAGCTGAGATGAGTTTTCCTGAATAAGTCCAGTTCAGATTAGCCAGCTCCCAGAGACCAAGCACCCGATGACATTGCATAGATGATTCCACTAGCCCAGATTAGCAGAACTGCCTGATGAGCAGTACATGAACTCATGAGTAACAATACATGATTATTGTTTTAAGGTGCTAAGTTTTAGGATAATTTGTTACACATTTAATACAAAGTCTTTGGGATCTGCTTTTTTTTTTTTTCATTTCATTTCTCCCTCTAGATACGATTTTTATTCTGTTAGTGCTCACTCTAAAAACTTTAATGTGCAAAGGTCAAAGTAAATCATCATTTTTTCCTTCTTCATAAACAATGCAAAGCCCTCAGATGACTAACTCTGATCAGCTGTTCTCAGTTTACATGCTCTTACTGTACAGAATTTTGGTTCCACCTTATTTAATTCTATAAATTAGACATTATTGCTATTATTTTATACTATTAGTTTTTGCCTGGATTTACTCATATATTTATGTCTTGATATTCCTTCTTGCACCTCAAAGTTTCAATCTTTATGAATGTCTTCTGTAAGAGTTGGTTATTGGCACATTCTCTCAGTTTTTTCCTAAAAGTATTTAATTCTACCCTTATTATTAGAAGATACTCTTATGAAGTATGGAATTCTGGATTCATAGTTATTTTCTCTCAATACCTTGAAGATATTATTTCATCTTTTATATATAGCTGCTCTCACTTTAATAATAATTCCTCTAGAAAATCTGTCTTCCCTCTCCATATGGATAATCTGCCTTCTCTCTTTTTGTCTTTGTCTTCTGTGATACGACATCTATTTGTAGATTTCTTTTTTACCTTATTTATACTCTTCAGCATTTTCCATTTTCTGGAAATAAAGACTGTTTTTTTTTAATACATTTGCAATGTTTTTGGACACTAACTCATCACAAATGGACTCTCTCCTGCTGCTGTTCTGTGTTTCTTTTGCAACATCAGATAGACGTATGTCAAGTTTTTCACTCTCTTCCATTTCATTCATTCTCATTCTTAGACTTTCTAGTAGTTTTTCTGTTTGAGAAGCATTTTGAACATTTTTTTCTATCTTCTTGTTTATGGATTCTTTCTCCATTTATTAAATCTGCAATTTCAAAGCTCCATAACATCCAGTACCATGCAATGTCTATAGAAATACTTTAAAATTGTGAAAAGAATGTTAATAAATACATGAATCAATTTATGGACATAAACTTGATGTTGGATAATAGAGGCTCTGAGCTGATGAGTTGAAGATTTCTGAGGGTTTTAGAATTCTGATAAGAATCAGCACACCAACCAAGCGTAGCCATAGACACAGGTTGCTTTTACCTGAAATATATGTGAGTGATGGTGTGATGATTTCAAGGGAAATTTTTATGAAGGTATGTATTACTGAATTAATAAAAATTTGTGGCCCTTCTCCCAGCCATCAAATAATAAAAATGCAAATATTATTGTATTTGTGTAATATTTTATATTGAAAACAGGTTCTACTCAAAAGATTGAAAACACTAACATCAACATAGCATGCTGTCATCATCATTACAAGTGACTTTTAGTAGTGTATGCATTTATTGAAGAGACTTAAAGCTAAATCTCCTTTCTGGTCATCTACACTCACAATTAAAAGAATGACTGGCCTACATCATTCCCTAGAGGGAGCGATCCCTCCTAATAATGCAACAATGGCCAGGCAGGTTGCTCTCTTAAGCTGCCTTTACAACTCATGGTTATTTCACAAGGCAAGACTTCTTTCTCCCATACTGTGTCACACACCACTAAGGCTCCACTGAAACCACCAAAGCATAATGGGCCAAAAAAACTGTTCCCATCTTGTAATTTTATATATTTCTTCACAAATACTAAGATTTATTCAATCACTTGAATGAACTATTAGTCAATCAAGTAAGGGAGTGTTTAACTTTCAGAATGTTCATAAAAATTAATCAAATGTGATAAAAGGTACAAAAACACCATAAAAAGAGAAAAGTACTGTAAAAACAAAAGGAATTATTTTCATTATTAAGTTATTAATATTGAAATAGGTAACATTTAATAGCACTGTGAGCACTTGGCATTTGCTTTCTTCCTTTGGGCAATTATAAAAGCTAAGAAAGTAATATTGTGAAGATTTTTTCCATAATCATTGCAGCATTTCTAATTAACACCCTTTCTTTATACAGGGAGAACTAATATATCACAGTAACATTCAGAAGTATGGCCTTATTTGGTTTTTAACCCTTGGATAATAGCAGGCTCATACACCATGGAAAGGGCAGGGATGGAGCTACAGCATATATTCATGATTCAGAATTTGTATTATGAAAGAAGAAAAAAAGATGTTCTCTAGGCCAAAGAATTCACATTTGAAAAACCACTGTCCACTGCATGTTTGTGTGTAAGTTGAAGTCAGTACTCCCTGATATGATATGGGACAATCCCCATTGTCCCCCCCCCCTTTTTTAATAGAAAATAGGATTTATTTTTACATTTAAAATGAACACAAATAATGTCGCAGAAGTGCATTATATACATAATCAGTAGATTTATTAAATACAGAAAAATCAAAGCCCTCCAGAAAATACATGTTGACTTTCTTCTGGAGCACCTGGCACATACAGGCTATTTTCATTCTCACCGATTCATTGACAAGGCCCAGCTCGCAGTGGGACTCTTCCCAGTTTCAGCTGCTTCTATCCCCATGGACTCTCCTCAAAAACCACAGCAGCAAACCAACAGGATTCACAGTGGCTGGAATAAAATCCCCATTGTCCACATTAGCCTCTGCAGAAGTTTAGTTGAAAGCTCTCCCCAAGGAGTATTTCTGCATTCTGTCTTTGGGTTCATACTCCGTGGTGGTAAATGGATTAACACAGCAGTCTCTGATAGTATGATAGATGAAGTCAGAAAAGCGATTTTCTAAACACCCTTTCCTTACTTGATGGATGCTTCCATTTCCATCTCTTCCCTCGGGGCTCTTTGTGTGCAAAATCTCTCTTCTGAAAGGCGTTTTCCAATGCTATTAGTTCCTAGTGGATTTATGATATTCTCTCACGCAAACAGTCTTTCTGCTATTATGTAGGTAGAGTCTGCTCTGGGGTTCTATGCAAAATGATATCCTACTTCTCTGATTAACAGCTTCCACTGGATTGATATTTTAAAGTCTGAGACACTGCTGCTATGAACACTGGAGTGCATATGGCCCTTCTTTTCACTACATCTGTATCTTTGGGATAAATACCCAGTAGTTCAATTGTTGGGTCATAGGGTAGCTCTATTTTTAATTATTTGAGGAACTTCCACACTGTTTTCCAAAGTGGCTACACCAATTTGTATTCTCACCAACAATGTAAGAGGGTCCCCCTTTCTCCACAATTTCCCCCAATTTGTTGTTTCTTGCCTTCTCAATTTTTGCTATTCTAACTGGTGTAAGGTGGTATCTCAATGTGGTTTTGATCTGAATTTCAAAATGTGGAAAGAGCCAAGATGCCCTTCAACAGACTAATGGATAAAGATGTGGTCCATGTATACAATGGAATATTACTCAGCCATCTGAAAGGATGAATACCCAGATTTTTCATCAACATGGATAGGACTGGAAGAGATTATGCTAAGTGAAATAAGTCAAACAGAGAAAGTCAATTATCATACGGTTTCACTTATTTGGGGAACATAAGGAACAGCATGGGGGGCACTAGGAGAAGGGAAAAATGAAAGGGGAAAAACCAGAAAGGGAGAGGATCTGTGAGAGACCATGGACTCTGGGAAACAAACGGAGAGTTTTAGAAGGGAGGGTGTGAGCCTGGTGATGAACATCAAGGAGGGCAGATTGTATGGAGCACTGGGTGTTATATGCAAACAATGAATCGTGGAACAGTACATCAAAAACTAATGATGTACTACTGTATGGTGACTAACATAACACAATAAAAAAAATCAACAACAACAACAAAAAAAGTCTGAGACATAATTTGGCTCCAAAAAACAACACTGATTTTCTCCTAATTAAGCCCAAGGGCAGCCAAAACTCATCATCTGCCTGGGGGAACATTTACCCTCTTCGACATTTAGCTGTGTCCTGTGGTACTCCATTGTTGTCACCAGCACCTCAGCCAATAATCTTACTTGGTTCCATCATAAACTTCAGCAGGGGCCAGAGTATGCATTCTGATCACACTAATTAGCATGCATTTCTCTTCTTTAACCCCTCTCCTTTGTACCTGGAAGCATCTGCATGCCTATGATGAATGAGAAAGAAGCTGTCAAGAACAATGAACAAAGACATCAAATTTGGGAGGGTGGAATTTTTGGCAAACAGTCCTCCAGGATTTAGGTGTAAGGTGGAGAATTTTAAGATAGTTATCATTCAGCTGAACTATTTACTGTTTCCTCTCACTTGTCCTCACCTCCTTTATTAAAAACAAAACAAAACAAAAACAAACAAACAAACAAAAACACTCTGGTAGCAGAGAGTTGAGAAGAGTATTTGGGTGCTTAAAAAGAATTAAAATAGTGGGCAAGTAACAGAGGAACAAACTCTCTTTTGAAACTTGGGGAATACCAGAAACAGCTTCTAGTTGAAGGTTTTTGAGAACAATTTCCTTCCTGGCAACAGTCCCCTCACCACCTGGCCATTGGAAGGTGTAGTTAGGTGACAGAAATGAATACAGAGAGCAGATGCCGAGGACAGCCCCTTCTTAAATTTTCCTGTAATCTCACAAACGGTGAGAAAGAGATCCAAAATTTCATATCCATACATGGAATACGGAAATTTATTGAAGGTGAGAGCCATTACCGGACAAAAATTTCCTTAAAAAAGTGAAGGGGGCACCTGGGTGGCTTAGTGGGTTAACCATCTGCCTTCAGCTCAGGACATGATCCCAAGGTCCTAGGATGGAGCCGGGCATTGGGCTTCCCTGCTCAGCAGAGAGTCTGCTTCTTCCTCTCCTGCTCCTCCTACTTGTGCTCTCTCCCTCTCTGACAAATAAATAAATAAAATCTTAAAAAAAAAAAAAAAGAAGAAAGAAAGAAAAGGAAAAGAAAAGAAAAGAAAAAAGAAAAGAAAAGAAAAGAAAAGAAAAAAGAAAGAAGTGAAGAAACTTACACTGGCATGAGTGTGGTATATCAGACACTGGCTGGGAATTGAGGAGCTGAAATCTTTTAAATACGGACACAACACAGAGTCGAGGAAGGAAACCACATCCTCCCCTTACCAGAGCGGTCACCATGGAGGATCCAGGGGAAGAGCACACATCATGTGTTACGTTAGTAGCAGACACTATGGGGATGCTGTCAGGGACCACAAGCTCACCTTCATTAATCCCTGCAATAAACTTCTTCTGCAATCCCAATGCCATCTCTGAAGGAGGAAGGCAGAGTAGAAACTTGAACTGACAATATTTTAACCTACATTGAACCTGGAATTAGTCGAGTGGACTGGATGGCTTGCCGACTTCAAGACAGGCTATGCAATGTAAAGTGTGATCAAATTGAGTTGTAGGAGGAAAGGTCACCAGAGTCTTCTGGACTGTAGTAACTGAAATTTAAGATGCTAAAATTTATGTTTCTTTGGCTTCTAAAGAACATAATAGGTTACCAGGATGAAATCAAATAGTTGGTCCTTTTAGGGAAAATGTATTCAATGTGGGGGATTAGAAGAGTTAACAAGAGAATTTTAAGAAAGCTTATTCAAATGTTTGTAATTTCTAAAGAAATGGTAGATTTCAAAGAGGTAAAATCTGCACGAAAGCCAAAGGAAACAGGGCCTGGGACTATTTATCACTGAAAAAATTATATACTGGAAGACTTTTAAGAGCTGATCCCAGGAGAGCAAATTCCCATGAATTTTTGGACAATTTTGATACAAATTAAGCCTGGATCTCAATGGAAGGAAAAGTACTAGCTTCGGAATGGAGAAGAAATAACGATGAATTAGTAATGGATTGTGAAATCTTAAAATGCCCAAGTCTACAATTTGCCCAATTTTTACCTTGTATAAGTAACACAATTCTGTCACAATACAGTTTGTGTGCTTCAGCTGACTTCCTGGCAACTCATGGAAAATAGCAGAATGATGTTCCATCAACCCAGACAAAGGATATTTGCTAGGGGGAAATTATATTGATGCCAGAGAGAAAATCCTCAATGGCAAAACCAGTATCTTCTCTTTCAGTACTTCTCAGGATCACATTTTACAGAATATTATCATTTCACTTTTGGCTACCAGGGAAATATTAGGTTTCCAGGATCTTTTCAGTGAACTGTGGATAGTGGAAGAATAATTATTTGAAAATCATTTTAGCCCTGGATTTAATAACTAGACTCTGTTTCTCAACATGTTATATTAGAAAAGCAATGAGAATTTACCAGCTAGTCTTTTTAAGATCCTAATTCCAAAATTGAATGCAGCTGCTTGTTTTTTATTGTCTTGAATATTCTGGGTTTTTTTTTCTATGTATTTTAATATTTTTTGTTTTCTGAAAACAAAGGAATGGACTAAAATGAAATAAATCCAAGATTGTTACCTCAAATGAACTTCAGTTCAGACATTTCTGGCAAGTTAATGCCATCTGGTACTGAAATGTGAAATTTACAAAACATGATAAGAAAATTTCAGTCTGCATTGCTCTCTCTCTCTCATTAGAAGGTAAGAGCCAGTTCTGCAGGTACTATTTTTTATCCCAAGGTTGCTTTTCTTCTTTGGCCTGTGAAAAAGTACAAGCAAAAAGTTACTATGGAATATTATTCAGCCATCAGAAATGATGGATACCCACCACTTGCATTGACATGGATGAAACTGGAGGGAATTATGTTAAGTGAAGTAAGTCAAGCAGAGAAAGACAACTATCGTATGGTTTCACTCATATGTGGAACAAAAGCAATAGCACAGAGGACCATAGGGGAAAGGAGGGAAATCCAAAGGGGAGAAATCAGGGAGGGAAATGAACCATGAGAGACTATGGTCCCCAAGAAACATTCTGGGGGTTTCAGAGGGGAGGAAGGGGGGATGGTGGGGTAATAGGTGATGGGTATTAAGGAGGGCACATGCTGTGATGAACACTGGGTATTATACTTAAGTAATGAATGATTGAACATGTATCAGGGACTAATTATGTACTATGCAGTGGCTAATTGAACATAATAAATAAAATAAAATTAAATTAAATTAAAAACAAACAGAAAAAAAAAAAAAAGCCTTTGGCTTGGGCACACTTGAACATGTTTTCCAGTCCTTACATGGAAACTATTTCAAAATACTGAATCTTTTCCACCATAGTACTTACTCTGAATGGCACCCTCCCTGTCAAAGTAGGCTCATCATCCAAAAGAGCATAGCAGAAAAACAAAATACTAAATTAATTTAATCACCACCCTTTCAGATATAGTTCATGAGTGTTTGAAAAATTAAAATCACAAAGAATTTTTCAAAGAGGAAGCATCTTTGTCATTTATGTTTGTTTTCAAGGCCTTAACATGTGGTGAGAGTGCTAAATCAGTGCTTTGTAACGGCACTCAGTGATAACAAGGGAAGATGAAGTTCAGGGAGAACTCAAAATAGGATGAGTCATTGGTAAATGACAAGGTTTCCAGAGGGCATCTGACCTCTTGGCAAACGGAGCAGCTTCAGTTTTCTGGGACTCAGGCTCCTTGTCCCTTCTCCTCCCTTCTGTCCTTGTCTCTACTTTCACCTCCTCTCGCTGGAACAAAAGCAGCTGCTCCCAAGTGGGCTTCCTGTCCCCAACCTCTCTTCCTTCTAATCCATTGTATAGCTTGTTTCTTCCAAAAAGCTATTAATTTAGATTTAGAGTCTTCTTGGCACTATCTCAAGCCAAACCTCCCTACAAACTAAGGCCCACAAAGGTGAAATTAAAGGGCCGTACCCACAGACAGCTAGTCCATTCATTGAGAAGTTGCCATGGCCTCTGTTCTATGTTAGATCTAGACTCATTCAAGTCTCTCTGCTTGTTCTCACCCACTCCCTTATCTCCAGTTTCACTTTCCTGTGATCTCAACTCCTTATCCCTGACATTCCTGCTTTTCTATACTGTAACCCCCATCCAAACTTCCCCAGACACAGCTGATAATAAATAATTGGTAAAAATATTCTGTTTATTAACATTACGGGATGACCTGAACTCAGCTTCAATGCAGGGCAGAATAATCCATGCTCTAAATTTCAAGTGACAACAAATCACATCTAAAAATCTTTATGTTTTCCTTATTTTCAATGGAAACAAGATATACTTATTATAAAATTATAATTAACCCCCCCATACTCTTTAGAATCCAGGCAAATAATTTCTCACCAAAATTGAGAATATTAATTAGAAGTATATTGCATCTGTTATCCTTTCTGTTCTGTAACAGAGGAACCATGTATCTGAAAACTCCAGAGAACTAATCTGATTAATGTAACAAAGTTTATTTCGATTCAGTAAAGGTTCAGTGCTTACTACATGAAAATGATTGTCCTAGCCAAATTGGAGACTACAAAGATGGCTAAGATACAGCTTCTATTCTTTGAGAATATAAAAGCAAATGGAAGAAAGAAATACACACAAAAATATTAGTTAATACATAAGCTGGAGGAGAAGAGAGATGAAGGAGAGATTTATTTTGGCTGAGCAGAGCACTTAAGGATTCTTGAAGGAAGGATTTGAGTTGGCCTTAAAGGATTTGCAGGATTTTTTAAGGTAAGGCAGTCCAGCAGAGACAAATTTGAGCGTGTTTCCCAGTGTCACATCATACGGTTGACTCTTTTGTTAAGTGTCTTTCTCCTCTACCTGAATATTAGCACCTCTAGAATTGGGATCATGGCTTACCCATTTTGCAATATTACAGAAACATATTTTGTTGGTTTTTTAGCAAAGGCCTGATACATTGCAAATTGGCAGTAAATATTCATTGAATTAATCAATTGATAGTTATTAGGCTCCTGCACAATTTTAATGCCATAAGTCTCTAGCATGAGTTGCCTCATCAAGAGTCATTAATGGTGTACCAAAAGCCATGTTCAAATATTAAAAATTCAAATAGAAATCATATCTGTTATCTCTGTGAAGGCTAAGTGACTCCACATTGTTTTTGGTATTTAATGGGAGTAAAGTCACAGTTCTTAGGAAAAAGGGATTGTCCCAGTATACTTACTTATAAGACTAAGGAAAACCAGTGCCTTATAAATTGGACAATCTCTTTTTTAGGCCAGACTCATCTAGAATTTACTGCTCAATAAAGAGTCTTATTCATCCTGGATGAGGGGCTGTGTGAGGCAACAAAAAGTGCCCTGTGACCTGGTACCTCCTAGGAATCATGTGAGGTTAGGGAGGTATTTGTGATGCTCATTCCAGCCCCAAATAAAGAACTGTCCAAATGCTATTCTTCCATGATCACTTCTACTGGCAGTATTGCCCAAAGAGAAAAGTATATATAAAGAAAATTTTTAGATCAAAAATAGAATATTGCTTTCCTAACAGGTATGTGAGAGCTCAATGACTTGCAGTTCAAGGCCCTCTCCTAAGTTGTGCTGGAGGACATGGTCTTGACTTGAGATAATAATGGGGCTTTCACATCAGGGAAATTCAAATCAAAACCACATTGAGATACTACCTTCACTAGTTAGAATGGCCAAAATTAACAAGACAGGAAACAACATGTGTTGGAGAGGATGTGGAGAAAGGGAAACCTCCTTACACTGTTGGTGGGAATACAAGTTGGTGCAGCCACTTTGGAAAACAGTGTGGAGATTCATCAAAAAATTAAAAACAGAACTACCCTATGATTCTGCAATTGCACTACTGGGAATTTACCCAAAAGGTACAGATTTAGTGAAAAGAAGGGCCATCTGTACCCTAACATTCATAGCAGCAATGGCCATATTGCCAAACTGTGGAAAGAGCCAAGATGCCCTTCAACAGATAAAGAAATAAAGAAAATATGGTCCATATATATGATGGAATATTACACAGCCATCAGAAAGGATGAATACCCAACTTTTGTATCAACATGGATGGGACTGGAGGAGATTATGCTGAGTGAAATAAGTCAAGCAGAGAAAGTCATTTACCATATGGTTTCACTTACTTGTGGAGCATAAGGAATAACATGGAGGACTTTAGGAGAAGGAAAGGAAAAGTGAATTGAGGTAAATTGGAGGTAGAGACGAACCATGAGAGACTGTGGATTCTGTGAAACAAACAGGGTTTTGGAGGGGAGAGGGCGGTATGGGGAGATGGGTGAGCTTGGTGGTGGGTATTAAAGAGGGCATGTATTGCATGGAGCACTGGGTGTGCCTGAACAATGAATCTTGGAACACTGAAAAAATTATGTTAAATTAAAAAAAAAAAAAGAATGGGTTTCCAATTCTTTACCTTTGCTCTAAATTGTAAGATCAAGTTATTTTTTTTAGGGGGGGGAGATCTGTAAGGTAAGCTCTGTCATACTTACTATTCAGGTGAAGATTTCTAGGGGATGAAAAAAGGAGAGAAACCTGTTAGGTCTCTGCCAAAGATGCCAGCCCCTTTATATCCACCAAAGAAAAATAGAGTATAGAAGTCAAGTTGCTGATCTTTAAGGAATATTGATAAATGTAGCCTCATGAAATGTTCTAGATGCTGACCAATGTATCAACTCTTTCTTCATCAAAAGAGGGAAGTTAACAAGAGTATAGTTGTGGTAGGAGGAGACCAAGGTGCCTATTACTCCTATAGTACACATCAACTTCATGTGCTTGAAAACATGTTCAATTATGTGTGTCTTCTATAATGCACATTTTCATTCATTCATTCATTCATTCATTCATTCATCCAGGAAATATTTATCAAGTATGTTTATGTGCTAAGCATCCTAGTGGACACTGAAGACACAATAGTGAATAAGAATCAAGTTCCCTGTCGTAATGGCATTTGTTGTCTACTAAGGAATGAAGAGAAGCGAACAGTTGGTTATAGTATAACTTAAAAGGACTGTGATAAAGTACAGATGGTAGTGGAAAAAAGAACAGGAGTCTAGAATTGATGGCATGGGCATGGCTGAGAAAACTGCACAGGAAAAGTTTTAGTCTAGCTAATACTTGAAGGACAAGCAGGATTTAGTCAGGTGGAGGGGGTATCAGTTGTCATTTTATCAGATCAGCACCCGTTCCTCCATCTTCAGGTACAGCACACTGATTTCCTTTGGGGTAAGTACCCCTCCACCACTTTTGATCCATGTGACTTGGACAAGGTTGACATCAACTCCACACTCCAGGGGTCAGAGCATGGTTCAGATCCCATCCATCAGAGCAAATCATCCTTCACACATCCTTGTGTGTGACCTAAGCAAGGCCAGTGAGACTGATTGCAAGGGCACATGCCCAAAACCATTTGCAGGGAGGCCCCCCTTGATGCACCAGAGCTGCCAAACTAGCAGGATGTAAGGCTGGAGCTTTGCAAATGTAGGTACAACATCACTGTTTATCTAAAGCACAGGAGAAGGAGGGGGGATGTACATGTACCATCTCCATATTTCTTTTTTAATCACAAAAGCAAAAGTTTGCTCAGAAGCCCCATTGCAGATTTCTCTTTCGGTCTCGTCAGCCAGAACCTGGTCATGTGGTCAACCCTACCTGCAAGGCATGCTGGGAAAACAAAGAACAGGATTTTCAGAATTAGCTTAGAACAAGCATGGTCCAAGTGTTGGGCAGTTGCTATCCTCTCCAAAAAACAGTGTGTGAAGATATTTTTTAAATGTATGATCTGTGTATTAATTCTCTAGGGCTGCCATAAGAAATCCCATAGACTGGGTGGCTTCAACAACAGACATTTATTGTCTCACAGTTCTGGAGGCTGAAAATTGGAGATTAAGGTGTCAGCATGTTTGGTTTCTTCTGAGGTCTCCTTGCTTTGCAGACAGCCACCTTCTCACTGTGTCCTCACCTGTTCTTCCCTCTGTGCGCACATATCCCTGGTGTCTTTCTGTGTCTCCAAATTTCCTCTTCTCATAAGGACACCAGTCAGATCGGATTAGGGCTAACCTAACTGCCTCTTAAATTAATCATCTCTTTAAAGACTCATGTCCGAATACAGTCACATTTTGAGGTACTGGGGCTAGGCACATACGAAATTTGGGGGACAAAATTCAACCCATAACAATTTATAACATTAATTTGGTCCTGGAAATTTAAAGAATGCATTTCTACTAAGCAATGGGAGGGAAAACCATCCTTTCTCACTACATCTTTAAAACATTAAGAATTACTATTTTTTAAAAATCACTTTAAATTTATCAAAGGAAGAGATTCAGTGTTGTGATTTGCATCCCTTTGATTAGCAGTGAAGGCAAACACTTTCCAATGAAGTTATTCATGTAACTTCATCTTTTATTATACTAGGTGCCTCTCAGCCTCACTCTGCTTTTAGACATGGCAGTTGCAGGCAGGTGACTGTCATGTGGCACTCAATGCCCACCATCATCCTGCCCCCAGAACTCCTCTCACCGTAGAATTGAGTACTGGTGGAACTCCTCTTTGCAAACAGGCCTGTCCACTCAGAAGTGTGGGGGATTTAGAAACCCAAGAGCAAATTTCAAATAATGGACTATAAGACAGTGAATAGATGCTTTCCCACAACATTCTTGGGCAGATGAATCTGTATTCTCTGTACTCCTAAACATATTCCAGTGGAATTGAGCCTCAGTTACCCAAGATGGTGGCCAACTCAACTGCATACTATTGTATTGGTTTTTCTTCCTTCCCCATTCATTCTGCTCAGCTCTTCACTTCTGTTTCCTGGGTTCACCCCCTCTCCTCCATATAAATCACTATTGCTTGCACAAAAATCCTATTCCAGCCTCTGCTTTCCGAAGGCTAAGACAACTGTAAACTGTTCTTTGGTTGTACCTTTTTTGTTTTATCATCTTTCTCATTGTATTCCATGAATGCTTTCTATAGCAAGGATATTAGCCTTTTGGGATGTTGTCAACAGAGTTGATAAGGGAAGATATTATATCCCTTGAACTCTATGCTGCCCAAGCTATATTTGAGTTCAAGAGAAAATATTCTTGTTTTTGTCTCTATACTTTAGAAATGTAATATTTAGCAGTATCCATTTCATATTATTGTTTCCATCACAGTTTTTAATTTAGATATCATATTTATACTTCCATACTATCCTACCTGATATCAAGTGGTTCCCTTTTTAGTGCTGTGTATTGTAGTTTTAGATATAGAGGACCCTACTGGGTTGTGTTGAGAACATGAACGAAATAGGTTGTAAATGTGTCTGCTTCTTGCAATTCATCTGTTTCAGGTAAGAGTAATACTCATTCTCCTGTGTGCTCCATTTCCTTTGAAATGCAGCTTTAATTTTGCACTGTTTCAATGCTTTCACTTACTGTTCCTCACAAATGAAGGTCTACTGTTGCCAGAATTAGCTTATATCCCAGGAAGAATAGAGGTGCATTCTGTCAAAATTGCTGGGTTCTTGCCCAAACCTTTAAAGGCCTATAGGCTCAAATAATTCTGAGACTCCTAGAGGCATCATCAGATGTGACTATCAGTCAGTCTTGAGGTGGGAAGTCCTAAACCATTTGACATTGAATTCGAACATAACAGGCCAAGACGAAGGAGACAGAAAAGTGAAGCCTGCAGAATTCCTGAGCCAACCAGGATCCAGCTACAGAGACACTGGATATAATTCCTGTGGCCAAAGGAAGGACTTAATAACTGGAGATAGGACTGGACAGAGGCAATGAGGAATGCTTCAGAGGGATTAATTATCCCTACTTATAAAAGTCAAGGGAAGAATCAACATTATTTTACCCTCTCAGATTATCTTTGCTTAAAACTCAGTCTAGTCAATTTCATTTGAAAATAATTAGCAAACATCTGGTGTTCTATGGCTGTTTCCCTCCCCATGATATAGATTCTTCTCACTTGGGTGAGCATTAATGGCGTTTCCCCGCAGTGACTGCTCTTTTTCCGAGGAGGATTTCTGTAAGTGGAAACCACAGCTGAATTGGGTGCTGTTTCTTATATAGTAGGGTGATCTATCTTGTTCATCTAGAGTTCCAGTCATAAAGTTGTGGGTTCTTTATGCCATTTTAACTGCCACTGTTTATGATCATCACAAGTGTGACTCTGCAAATATGTTAAATCATTTTAAAGATGTAACAGGCAGGTAATCAATCTTCTACTCATTTTGTTATTTCTTTTTTATAACTTTAACTCTTCTCCTTAATTAACAACCAGATATTAGTGTTTTGAGCTGAAGTAGGAGGTACTGAATCATAGATCCCAAAATTATATGACAAAGACCATCTTTGCAATACCAAAAGCCATACAGAAAGTCCCACTGAACAAGTGATTTGAAGAATCTAAGTGAAGAGGCAGCATTGTCAAGACAAGTGGAACTCACAGCTGGGACTGCACCTGAAGAGGTTCCCTGAGGCCCACAAAGCAGTCTCAGATCCTGGCCTAAAACATGAGAAGGGATAGGAATATCAAGAGCTCCAATCCCCACAGACTTTCCCCCTTTCTTCATGGTCCCTTCCCTGCCTCTTTCCAAAAACAGTTTATAGTGTGAAAAATGATGCAGTTCATAGGAGAGAAGAAGAGAACAGAATTAATAGACATTACTATTACCTGGTAGGAGCTAATAACTATAATTGAGCAAAGAGTTTGGCTTAATTCATTGGTAACCAAAAACAAAAGTACAATATAACCATTGTTATGAGGGGGCGGTAGGGAACCACAAAAGACCTATAAACTTGTCTGAGGTGACTTCCCCTTGGGATTATATTTGCTTGTGGGAATATTATGTAACACATTTAGCAACATAATGGAAAATATTATTGTTCCTTGTGAATCTGAAATGCTTCCTTCAATTCCTAAAACCTCTCAGGCTTCTGTCTCACTGAATATCACCTGCTGGTAATGGAGATCCTGAGTGTCCAGGTTGAGATTTTGCATTTGTTTCCACAGGGTCCACAGGGTATTCAGACAAATTTTTAATCTAATTTTTTTATTTGAAAGTGCCCAGATTACAGAGGTTGCACAAATTTGAATTAGGTAAGGTCTAGGTCACTGGTTACTAAAGCTTAGGGTGGACTTATTTCCACTCAGAGCCAGACCTAAGACAGATGTTTCTAGTCATTGAGTTATGTTAACAGGTAGAAGCCTCCAGGCCACTCTTCGACTATGGAAACAGTAGTGTTGGCCTGTGGTTGAAGCAGTAGAATCAAGAAGGGAGCAAAGGTAATTATAGAGTTCCCTGCATTCACAGCAGTAAAATTCCCCCACCTTCAACAACAGAAATGGGATGTGTCAGCAGAGACCTTGTGCTCAGATGTACAACTGAGCAGAGACTGGGAGCAGCAGCCAAAAAACAGACCCCTAAAAACTACTTTGCTGTACCTTTCAACTACTTGTTTCAACTCATCACTTAACTCACCTGACTTACCTGCTTCTGATGATATTGCCTTCTGAAGTGGAATAATTTCAGGGTTTTTTCTTGAATGATTTCTTATACTTGGTTTTCCCTCACACCTTCCCTCTGATGCTTGTTTCTTCTTCTCTCATTCTGAGTTCTGGATTCTTTTCGTGATTGCAATTTGCATTAGCCAATTTAGGTAAACATTCAATCAGTCCAACACAATCCTAAAGACCCTACACATAGGTGTAGGCCCTTAGGTCCATTATTCCTGTTAACTCACCTACAGAACCAGGGAAGGAACAAATCCAAGCTGGGAATGGTAGGGTCCACCCCTGGACAACTCTGGGACCTTGAGAGAAAGGCAGGTCTGCAGAGTGAAAACTTGATCTTGTAAGAAGCCTGGTCCTGTGGATGGGATCCAAACAGATCACAGAGAAGAAAAAAAAATTAAAATTGAGGTACACAAGGATGCTCCTGAGTCCTTCCTGGGAATGGCATATTCTGCTATAAAAGAGACAATGCAGAGCAAGAGCCCACTAATCTTGTCTGGGATCCTACATCCTGGGGTAGAGGAACCTGATGATTCTAAGTTTCATCAACTGCAAGCTGCACCCAGCAATTCCACTTCAGCATATATGCCCCCCGCCAATTAAAAGCAGTGACTGAAATAGATAGTTCTATACCCATGTTCATAGCAGTAATTTTCCTAAGTGCCAAAAGGTGGAAGTAACCTAGAATCCATAAACAAATAAATTGATAAACAGGAGATGGCATAGACATATAATGGAATATTATTCAATCTTAAATAAGAAGGAAATTTTGATACATTCTACAACATAGATGAACTTTGAAGATATTATTTTAAGTGAGCTAAATCTGTCACAAGAGGACAAATCCTGTATGATTTCACATACATAAAGTAGAATAGTCAAATTCAGAGGGACAGAAAGTAGAAGCATGGTTGCCAGGGGATGTGAGGAGGGAGGAATAGAAAGTTATTTAATGGGTACAGAATTTCATGGGAAAAGATTAAAAAGTCCAGGAGATACATAGTGGTGAGGGTTGTACTGAAAGCTACACACATAAAAATGGGTAGAATGGTAAATTATGCAAATTGTAGCACAATTTTAAATAAAGGAAAAAGAGAACAGGAGAAAGGGGAAAAAAAGGTGAGTTGGGCCTGGTGGGACGTAGGAGGAGTGAGTGCCAGAGTTGTTGACATCCACCTGGTATCCTAAGGGAAAGTATCATCCCTGAGAGTATAGATGGAGGCTGTTGTTGAATCTAGCTGTGGGGGGCAAAAGGAGTCAGATGAAAGTTAGCAGCGTTCAGTTCCTTATAAATATTGGCTCAAAGAGCCAACCATGGGTGAAAGGGTTCCACAAATAATCTAAAGTTGTTGTACTGATTAGAGCACTCTATCTGATTTGTTCAAATGTCTGCTGAAGTGCTTACAACACACACACACACACACACACACACACACACACACACATTACATGTGTGCTGCTCCTGCATGCCTGTGCAATCCAGAACCTATTTAGTCCTGGGAATTTGCACCCTGTATGCCTTTGGCTCATTTAGCCTTGTCCTTGTCCTTGAGGATGCCCTATTGAACACCCACAGGTATTATGTGAGGGACTGCGCAGGTCAATGGGAGAAGTAGCACTAGAACCAATCAGGAGTGTCCAGTGCAATCAAAGCTCATATCTCCAGGGCCTCCCAAAGATTGTGTTCAAGGATCTTCATATAGGCAAGCAGCAATATGAGACTTTGGCCTCCAAATTTAACTAATATCTGCTCTTCACTTGGACTTCAGCCTCAGCCTTCAGACAGCCAAATAGCTGAATGCCTAACAGTTGTGTCATTCCTGGTTTCTCTGCAGTGATGTGTGATCAGTGACCATGAGACTGCACCAGTTACCCGTGGGTCTAATCAATGAATCAACATCAGTAGATGTCTTGTTATTGTCAGAATATTCACTTTCAAATATGGGCAAGCATTTTAGATATAAGTATGATTAAAACTACATTGTGTGTTTTCATTTCTGAGACTCTGAGATTCAGTTGAAGTATAAATATATATTTATGAATGCAGAGTAAGCTGCTGCAATAATTAATGGTGACTGTGAACAACACATTCAATTTCACATAAAAATAAGCATTTTTCAAATAGTTAAGTGGAGAAATATTAGTTCATGGGATTGCCTTTCTGAAATTAGACCATCATCATTGACTAAATCATCAAACACAGGAGCTGAGGAGGAATGAAGGCATCACTTCAGTGATCACTTTAAGAAAATAAATCAAGGGGCGCCTGGGTGGCTCAGTGGGTTAAAGCCTCTGCCTTCAGCTCAGGTCATGATCCCAGGGTCCTGGGATCGAGCCCCGCATCAGGGTCTCTGCTCAGTGGGGAGCCTGCTTCCTCCTCTCTCTCTGCCTGCTTCTCTGCCTACTTGTGATCTCCACCTGTCAAATAAATAAATAAATAAAATCTTTTAAAAAAGAAAGAAAATAAATCAAGTTTGGGCACCTGGTTAGCTCAGCTGGTTAAGTGAGTAATTCTTGATTTTAGCTCAGGTCATGATCTCAGGGTCTTGCGATCGAGCCCCATGTTGGGTTCCACAATCAGTGGGGAGTCTGCTTGAGGTTCTTTCTCTCCCTCTCCCTCTGCCCCTCACCCTCCTCATGCTCTCTCACTCTCTCTCAAATAAATAAATAAATTTTTAAAGAGAAATAGACCAATTTAACATCTTGATTGCCATGTCACCTGAAATTGTTGCCTCAACAGGCAGAGTTAGCCACAAAGAACTTTACTCCTCCACTCACTTCAGTTGAGAATAAACATTTGTCCACAACCAAAATGTGCAGTTCAGTGACCACACGTAACCTAGAATATGGCAGTGCTGAGAAATTACTTTTCCCACACTAAGTCCCACAATCTTAAATTTCAAGTCCCGAAAATTTCAACCATTAAATACTTTGTAATATATTATTAAAACATATTATTTTATGATATTCATTCTGTGAAGATAGGATGACCAGCGTGTGCTGGTTTTTCTGCAAAGGAGAATGTTCCTGGGTGTGGGATTTCGTGCTACCATCAGGAAAGTCCAGGGCTCAATGGAATGAATTGTTCACCCTAATGATGGTGATGCAGCCTCAGCCTTGGATTTGATTTCATATTGACTTCAAAATTTAGCCAAAAATCTGTATTTGATGTACTTCTGCCACTAAAATCTTGCAGTGTTTGGTAGAAAAAACATCTAGTGCAATGCTGACCTCCTCTCCAGCATAGAAGAACCTAGGAGCCCAGAATGACCAGTTCTGGAGGGAAAGCGGAGGGCTATTTAGTGACCTAATAGAGTTGATATAGTGTACCCAACTCCCAGTACCTCATGGACTGACCCAAAATCCTGGGCCCTAGGAATGAGCCCTGGCATCCATGTACTTCTCAGGTTCAGTACTCTTTACTGTCTTTATGGTTTCTATTATTGATTTCCCTATAGGATAAGGAAACTGCTTATGTTTTTACTTCTCAATTGCCTGATACTCCAGTTTTCAGTTACTAGGGTCCCATTCCTGGTTTGAGTCCTTTACATAAATTTGGGGGGGGGGTGGTTGTTTTGTTTTGTTTTTAAAGATTTTCATTAATTTAATTGAGAGAGAGAGAGAGAGAGCATGAGCAAAGGTGGGGAAGGATAGAGGAAGAGGGAGAAAAGACTCCCCACTGAGCAGGGAGCCCAACTTGGAGCTCAGTCCCAGGACCCTGGATGACCTGAGCATGAGGCAGATGTTTCAATGACTGAGCCACCCCCAGGCACCCCTATATAAATGTTTTTGTTAGTTGAAGACAAGTCAATGCATTGCTTTGGAGTCTTTAAACATTGTCTACCTTAATGAGCCAGGACCATTACTCTGCTTTTTTAATAAGCTAGAACATAAAGCAACAAATCAGTAGGTCTATTCTTGTGCCTGAAACAGCTTCTTATTTATATAAAAGTTATTTGGTTGAAATTCAATCTTCAATTTGTTGAGAAAAAAAGCTGGCCAAATGTTCAATAAGAAGATTAGTCTAGGGGTGCCTGGGTGGTTCAGTGGGTTAAAGCCTCTGCCTTCGGCTCAGGTCATGATCCCAGTGTCCTGGGATCGAGCCCCACTTCAGGCTCTCTGCTCAGCAGGGAGCCTGCTTACCCTCCTCGCCTGCCTCTCTGCCTACTTGTGATCTCTGTCTGTCAAATAAATAAATAAAATCTTAAAAAAAAAAAAGAAAAAAAAAAGATTAGTCTATATTTTGGGGATTTTTAAAAAATTCTCTTTCTAAAAAGAAGGAAGGAGGTGGAGGGGATGATGATAAATAACCAACAATTATTAAGATAATGGTCTTAATGCCTGCATTCATCCATTCAATCCTCACAGTGGCTTTGTCAGTTAACTCCTGTTCTTGTTAGACTCTAAGATTAACTAGCACTGGTACTGATTAGGGGACGTGAGACCACAGTCACAAAGCTAGGGATTGATAAAGAAGCCATGATTCAAACCCAGGTACTTTACTACACTCTTCTTCTATTTTTCATGATGGATAGAATATGGTCTTTAATATTTTAATAGTACAATTTTATAACTATATTGTGAAAGAATATTTTTGTCATTGTAACTTTCATTTAAACTTCAGTTTTTCATTAATTAAAAACTGATTTTACTCACCCAAGTCATTCCAAATGAAAGTTAAAAGATTATGAAATAATCTTGAAAAGTTGTATGCGATTCAGCAACCAGCCATTTATGACTCGAACCAATGCCAGTGTTCTTTTAGTAGTAAAGAAGCATATAACCCATCCTACACAGAAGGGTGGGTTGGGGTCGGAAAATGGGCAGGGTGGTATGGAAGTGGAAACCAAAGAATCTTGAGGTTATCTGTTTAGAATATTGTTTCATCTAAAAAGAAGAAGAAGAAGAAAATCATAATTGTATTTAAAATGGTTATTCACCCATATTATAATAATGACTAGAAACTTCCCATCTGAAATGAAGGCACAGATCCATCTTGTAAGTAGCCAACCTCAAAATCAACTACCTGTCGCTCTACACGCAAAGATACTTAGCACGATACAAAAGGCACAATCGTCTCTCAGGTTTAGAATTTTCTCCTTTTGAATCAGGCTGTTTCACTGCTTGTCTATATTCTTTTCTGTCCAAAACAGTGAAGAGATGCAAGTACCCAAGAGCTATTTTCCAAGCTTGTTGGGGGATATCTAGCCCATACGATATTAACCTATACAATGCTATTACTGGTCATAAATAGATCAAGATGACTTATCACCATGAAAATTAATAGTAATATCTCTGACTGTATTAGAATCTGCTTAAGATGTGCAAAGCACACTCATGACTTCAGTCAAGTCTCGTAACAACCCTGATTGTTAGGAGTTATTATCCCCAGCTTATAAGTAAAGAAAGAGAGAAATAGTAATGCTAAGGATCTCTTCCAGAGTCACACAGTACTTTGATTGCAAATCTAGCACACATTGCATTATACATAGACTAATAATTAGACATGAACAACCAAAAGAAGAAGAGACTCCTTTGTATTTGGGATATTTGAGGGCATCAAATGAGATAACCAATAGTGTAACATAGATCTTATTTCAAAAATAACAAAATGAGATTGAAGGAATTCCTCCTGCTAATACTCTTTATTCATCATGAAGACATTAATGAAAACCTTTTGGAAATCTGTATCAAGTCTCTCTGTATTCATGCTCTCTCTCATACACACACACACACACACACACACAAACACACACACAAACGTGTGTGTATCTTACATAAATTACATGTATATTCACATATTATATACACATTATTTTAAGGTAGGCAGAATATCTGCATGTAGAATTTTACATAAATGAGTGATACCCAAGTTCAAATCTACTGATAATTGAGATGTTTTGTGCATGGAGTGTGCTTTACAGAAATATTAATGCTAGTGGGATTGATTCAATGAGAGCCATGCACTGTCCAAGAGCTATGCCCATATTACTTATTAAAGAAAAAAATTCCTTTCACTAAAAATGTAGAAAACAGCTCTATCCATTTTTCATTATGCCGAGATAACTATTACCAGGGATGTCTCATTATGTCGACTGCCTTCCTGCACATAAAATGCACATTAAAATAGAAAATTCACAAAACAAATAAATATCTGTTGTCATGTCTACATTTGGGAGGTGAAGGTCTACAGTTTAGTTGACAAAGGAAGATGGATGTGGATACAGCGTCACTAATAGAAATGGGAATTTCCTGCCATAATTCAGTTTTCTCTTTGTATTCCATTACCAGGCTAGAATGGCTGGTCAGTAGTGACTGAATTTGGAGCTCTGGACAGTTTTATATGCACCGTTGTGTTAAAAAGATACTTTAGCTCCAACTGAAAATTACCAGAAGCCAAATAAAAAGTAATAAAGAAACAAATTCAGCTTTTTTTGTTGTACTTTTCTTTATATATGCTTCTTGGGGTTTTTTCCTTGTTATTTTAATGAGGTTTACTAAAATTTCTTTAGTATATATATTTGAACCAAATATTCAGTTAGTAAGAAAAATATTAAGTGGTATCAACATTAGCCATCACATACCATGTTTACTCCCACTAGGAACCTAAGAAATTCCAAAATAAGTTACAGCATGGGAAAGAGAGCCCATGACCTATATGTATGGGGAAGGTTGTTTAGTTGGACATAAAATTGTGAATTTTTCAATATTTCATTTGGTGGATACTACCTCACTAAATTGTAAAATCAAGGTTCTCATTTTTGTACGTGTCAGAAATTACTGTAACTGAGGGAACTTTTTTTTTTTCCTTGATTATTCATTGCTATGATAAGCCCGGTGGAGAAACTAGAACTTAAGTACATAAAAATCAACTTCAGTCACAAGCCCATGATGTCTACATTTTAACTTTGAAACTGGTGCTCATAGTTCTTTGTCTTTTCACCAAAAAACTTTTTTTTTCTGGAGAAGAGAAACATTCATGAGTCATGCCTTAGTCATATCCTTTGGAAAAGAGGTTATAAAGATGGCACGTCAAGGAAAAATTCAGCATAATTCATCTTAATACTGGATTCCATATTCTCAGCTTTGGTGGTCCATACACACACTGGAGATGATTCATCTCAGTACTCCCCTCAAAACCTTGCATAATGCTTTGCACACAGCTGGTGCTTAATAAATGTCTTATTATGCATTGAATCCTTAAACTAAGGCTATTTATCCTGCCCTTGTCCCATACTGCTCTCCGGACAGACTTGGTTAAGGATAACATCTGCTTGTTGGAGACATTTATTCATACAGTTGCTTTTATAGTGTTACCTTTGAAAATACAGGGAGTTGGAGTTTGTTGTCATATTTAGGATAATCTATAAAGACAGAATGAGAATGACCAGTAGCCTGCGGCCCAGGAAACATGAGTGGCCATCTTCACAAAGATGATGATAAATATTGACTTAACTCAATAGACATTAACATTTTCAGGGAAAATTAACTAAATTAATTTTTAAAAAGTTAATTTAATTAATTACTTCTTCAGGGATCCCCAAAGAAACAGATCCAAAAGGATATATGGAGAGAGAGAGGAAGGAAGGGACTTATTACAAGGAACTGACTTGCATGATTATGGAGGATCTGCAGTCAGCAAGCTGGAGACCCAGAATATTGACCCAAGATAAGCCGATGTTTCCACTCAAGTCCAAGGGCAAGAAAAGATCAATGTCCCAGCTCAACAATCATACAGGAAGATTTCTTCTTTCTTTATGGAGAAATCAGCCTTCTTATTTCAACTGGTTGGTTGAGGCCAACCCACACAAAAGAGTATAACCTGCTTTGCTCAGTCTACCATTTCAAGTATTAATCTCATCCAGGAAAACCCTCACTGACACCCCCAGAATAATATTGGCCAAATGACTGGGCACCCTGTGGCCTGGTCAAATTGACATGTAAAATTAACCAATCACAGATATGAAGGATTCCATTACTCCTTTCACCCATCATTCTATTTCATTGATAGTTCTTCAGCTTCACAAGCTTATGTCTAGCTTTTAACATAAGTTTTACCCATTTATTTTCCCAGTTTATATATTATATATATAATATCTATCATGTTATTAGTATAATACATAATTATAAACATATAGTTACTAATGTATAGCTAATTAATAGTATATATGTGCCTCCCTCATACATATATGCAAATACACATATATATAATCATTAGTTTCCTACCTCCCCACACACTGATTCTCACTCTTCAAAGAGAACAATTTTTTAATTCCTAAAATGTTGATTTCCTATAAGATGAGAATTTTATTCTTTGTCTTCTCCTCTCTTTCTCCCTCTCTCTCTCTCTCCCCTGATATGGCTAGTAATAGGACCTGTCTTTTGGTTCAAACAATGTCTCAGTCTGTGTTTCCCAGAAAACAGCACTTAAGGCAAAGTTTACAGGCTAATATTTTATTGGAGGTGCAATACTAAGATGCAGGAGCAGGGAGATAGAGTCAAAAAAACAAAAACAAACAAACAAAACAAAAAACATAAGGGGTGCTGCATGAATGAGCAGCTAGAGCCTTGAAAGAAAACTAGCCAATGGCTTGGCCATATACAAAGCCTCCAGAATGGGAGATTAGATCCACTTAACCTCATAATTGTCTGTTCTAGAGAAGGAAGGGTAAGGAATTTGTTAGCTCCTTCCCATCTCCTGTTTCTCATGAGTCCTCAAAGCTTTTGCAGTGGGGCCTTCACTACTCCACGTTGCCAGGCTGTGCTTCTACTCAGGCCCTCTGTGAGGGATGTGATGGAGTGGCACTGAGGCCCAGACCTCCCTCTCCCCCTGGGGCAGGCTGAGATGAGGTGACAACCTGATGGTCTATGGCCAGTGCTCTCCACTGAGCAAACAGCCAAGGTATGGGGGTGAGAAGAAATGAGGAACAAATCTGGAGCCATATGAACTCGGTCACATACAATCAATACTCAGTGTTTATATTTTTGAGATTGAATAAATAATACTCATAGTGGACTCCTATATTATTCTAGATTATATTTTCTTATAGAATTTAAAATTTTCCCTTCTTTTGAAAATTTACTTACTTTTATTTGCTTGTTTATATTTACTTATTATTAACTTATTCCCAAACCTAAAAAAAACTGTAAATATCTGTTTAAGCCTATCAGGTATTCTACTTGGTATTTTTTCCCCTTAGACACATTACTTTGGAGTCATTTGACCTCTTTCTCTCATCTTCAGCATGCTGCACTCTAGACCTGCTCAAATCTGGTATTCAGAATGTCCCTTTGCCATCATTTTGAAATTTTTTGATAGTCTGATATATGGGCCCCTGTTTCCTGCGTCCAGTGTTTTCCCCTTTCAAAGTTTATGTTCCAATTTTGTTGGAACTAATCTTTCAGTAGCATTGTGGAAAAAGTAATATTTTTGAGGTCTTACATGTCTGAAGATATAGATGGGGTTCAGGGAAGGCTTCCCCAAAATGTGACCCTTTCGCATATTATTTTGAGTTAAGGTTACATACGAAACAACTGATACGGGAAGGACACTCTGATTGTCCTTTATCTCCCTGAAAGTAAGAAATAAACTCCCCAGGTGAACAGTACCCTTCCTGCACCTGGAGGGTAAAAGGCATCCTCATCACCAGATACAGCGACTGCAGGGCCAGGAAGGTAATAGAAACAAACCTTGTTACTTTTTCATTAATTTGCTACCCCAAGCCCAAACTTCTTTATGTTGCCAATTCTTCATAAATGTATTGTTTCTTTGTCTAAAAGATACAGAAGCTGACTACTTTGGTCACTTCTTTGAGCCTCATATTTTTATGAGCTCTTATATATACAAAATCGAATTTTTTTTTCCTCCTATTGATCTGTCTAATGTCAATTTACTTATTAGACCAGCCGAAGAACCTAGAAGGGAAGAAAGGAAGAATTTTCTGGCCCTACAATGTCTTTATGCTTCTTCCCACATTTGATGGGGGTTTAGTTCTGTGCACACTGCAGGTTCCCTGGGAATTCTGAAGGCACTGCTCCCCAATTTTGTTTTCTGAGATAGCTACTGCCATTTGATCCCTGATACTTTGGTGAGATCCTCCCTCAACCAGATATGCATATTCATCGTGCTGGGAAACTCCCAGATCCCTTTAGTCTGCACACCTGTGCCCTCCCCTTCTGGGACACTTCATTGTGTCATCTCTTTATTTTCCTCCTCTCCAGTTTATGTTCTCTATTCCTGAAATCTCTAACATTTGAACAATGGTACCATGATCTGATTTTCTACGTTCCTGATCTTTTCGCTCCCCTTTTCCTACTTCTTTCTTTTTGTTTTCTTCTCTGACAGACTTTGACTTTATCTCCCACGTCTCTACTGAATTTTTTATGTCTGTTATCAATTTTTAATTTTCAAAAGCTCTTTTTGATAGAACTTCTGTGCTCTGTATTTTTTTCTTTAGAGCTCCCTTTTCTTTTTCTAGATGCAATTTCTCCTTCTCCATCTCTTTTGCTGCTCCTGTCAATCTCTAAACATTTTAACTATTAAAAACTATTTAACTATTTACTTAAATATTTTTGTCTATTTGCTTCATTTAAATGTTTCAGCTAGCAATTTAAAACCAGACTTAGCTCCCCCATACCTCTTCTCTTCACTAGCTACTTTCTCACCTTTTGCAGTCTTATTTACACCATAGCTTTAAACTCCAATTAAATGCTGGTGGCTTCACCCTTTCATGATACACTATATAAAACAGCCCTCCTTGCCCATCACTCACTGCTCCACTGCTCTTTACTACATTCCCTTCCTGTTTTTTCAGGTGAAAAATTTATTAGTAGACACACATGCATATACATGTACACACATGTTTATATTAATTTTAACCTCTCAGAAGCAACAGATTTCTACATGACAGTAGAGACAGTGAGGCAAAGGAATCAGGGTCTCTATAGGGAGTTTAATCATCAGCTTGATTCTAAATGGTTTTCATGGGATTGAACAAAGAGTGGCAAACTCTGAATGATTCTTTTGGGGATTGTTTAAGTGCATAGTGTCTGCTATTCTAGGCAGTTTCTTTCTGGAATTTCTATTGAATTTGTTTATATTCGTACTATTTATTGCAAGACAGCTGCAATTCAAAACAAAGGGCTATCTGTGTAGCAGATATTTAAGTACTTGGTATCTTGTCAATTTTGTCTGCTTGCTTGCTTTTTTATTTGTTATTTATTTATTTTTAGCAAGCATGGATTTTTCTGACTGATTGCGCTAAATAGAAATGACCCCAAAACAAAAATAAAGTTTATTGGGTTGCGAGTTTGACTTACCTAATTTTAGAAGTATGCTGATTACCCAGAAAATGTCTTTAAATGGATTTTAAGAATGGTATAAGAATAATTTTGAGTCTTAGGAACTATTTTAAAGAGCTAAAAAAATTAAACAGGTTATGATATTTAAAACACAAGGCTGTGTCAGAGTTGAAGAAGATGGACTCATTTGAAAAATATGCAGGTAGTATTAACAAAATGTATCACATCTTTGGCTAGCCAGCATCTTAACATCTACAAGTCCATACTGGGGAAATTTCTTACTTAATTGAATTTTGAAGGAAAATAGAGCCAGCCTTCCACTATCTAAACCAGTAAGATCATATAATAATTTTCCCAGCCTCCTTTGCAGGTAGTTTACGAACATGTAATGTAGGCTGGCCGATCATGTTCTCCCACATGAGAATTCAAATCAGGAGCCAGTGATGCAAAAAGGAAAGCCTGTGGAGGACCCATGTCACAAGCACCATCCAGGATCCAGTGACCACAGCGAAGAAGAGATCTAGTGTCATCTGTGGCCGCCATGGCAACGGGATCCTCACCAGACTAGTTCTTCCTTTTGTTCTGGGTCTGTTTCTCCAGCCTTCCTGTTAATTCCTCCCATTTTTCTTCTTTTAAAAATTACTCTTCTGCTGAAATCAGACTTCAGTTTCTCTTGCTTAACACTGAAAACACTGACTAATAGCAAAACACTGCCTACACTCCAACAACAACCATAAATACGTTACTATTGGAGAAGCTTGGAGTTTATCAAAAAGAGTTGCGGTGAGCTGTATTAGAAACTGAGCTTTGGGAGCATTGGATGTGTCACTTGATTGTGCCCTTCCCTGTGTCCTTCAGTGGAACACCCTCCAAGTGATGCTGCTGTCCAATTCCCTTAGTCTTAGAATATATTATAGCCCTCTTTGAGCGGGGATAGTTAGAAGTGCCTTAGCATTTTGTAATCCTGGGTTGACTGAACATTCATGAAACGATGTTATCTTTGGCTCCAGTATAAGGAAAGCAGGCAGATTCATCTAAAGGTTTGTTTGTTTGTTTGTTTGTGGATGTGATGCCAAATATCCACAGAAAGACACACAGATCAAAGTGAGGCCCCCAAAGATAACCATCTTCAGACCAGCCATCCATTACAGTTGCATCTGCCGACTTGTTCTTTCTGCTTTGTCTGTGCCCTCATCATATGTGGCATGTTGTGGTAGGAGAGTAGAATGGGTTGGAAAGGAATATAAAAGATGTTCCAATGTATACAACAGCCTTTGTAAATCTTTGTGAAAGATCTCTCCTTAGAGTTGTGCTTGAGACATTGAACCACCTGCTCCCATGATGCCCAATGAGCACTGTGACATCAATATAACTTCCTAAGATTATATAAGCTAGCCAGATACTGGTGCCCAGGGAGTTGTCAGCTTCTAAGTGAAGGTCCTTAAAGCTCAGGATGGAAGGAGAGGAGCTTAGCAATTGTTGCCAATGGTGTTAAATCCCAGTAAAGCAATATATAAACCTAAAACACTTGGCAACGTCTGCTATATATGGTTGACATATCTAAAAAAAGACTTGGAATGAAATTATTAAATATAGTTCACCATAATCAACTTACTGTCTAACAACTAGGTGTATGAATGTTCAGAATACTGGCTAAGGGTATGGGCTTTGGAGCCAGGCTCCTGGTTCGATCCTGGCTTATTGCCCACTCACTGTTTAATACTGAATAAGTCACTGAATCCCTCTGAACCACCATTTTCTCATTTACAAAAATGTCCTAAAGAATAACCAATAACCGGTTCCTGGGTGGCTCACTGGTTTAAGCCTCTGCCTTTGGCTTTGGTCATGATCTCAGTGTCCTGGGATCAAGCCCTGCGTCCGGCTCTCTGTTCATCAGGGAACCTGTTTCCCGTCCCCCCCGCCCCCCCTCCGCCCCTGCCTCTCTGCCTCCTTGTGCTCTGTCTGTCAAATAAACAAATAAAATCTTAAAAAAAAAAAAAAAAGAATAACCAGTTCATAGTATTTTGACAATTAGTAAAAGAATACTTAAAAGTCGCTATATAGATACATGACCCATAGTAAGTGTACACTTAATTATAACAATCACTCATGACGAATGAGCTCAAGCCCTGTCTGTTCCACAGCACCTTCTACTGGGCTGGTCTCTGGCTGGCTCTCTTCATGAGTCAGCTGCAGAGATACGTTTTTCCCTTTGTTACGTGTCTTGGCAGTGACTTCCCTTTACTATTTGGCTCTGTCCTCTGCCATTGGTACACATTTTACCTTCATTCTTAAAAAGGTCCTCCTGATAGCAAGTTCCCGTCCCTGTATCAACTAGAATTTAAGTGTGATGATATTCTGTTTTACTGAAAACAACAAACTAATGTGCGTCGTCCCTCTCATTCTGCTTTGGTGGCCACCGCTGACCTGTCTAGTTTGTTACAAATAATGCCCAGCGTATTGCCGCAAAGCCATAGAACCAGTAGACATCCAGCCTAGAAGGGTTTCAGGTACTTCTCCACCAGCATGGACAGACTATAAATTTCCCTTTTTGCTTCTTGCCTATTAAATCAATTACTAACACAGACATCACAAAACTTCTATTTTCCAAGGTACACTGCAAATATCAGCTATTATGCAAAGCAGTGTCTTGTTTATGCTCAACTGCTTTTATTTTGATGTCACCTTCACCCAACCCCAAATTTGGCATCATTGGCTCCTTTGGATTTGTTCTCTGTAATGTTTAGTTCTCAGATTTCTAATGTTGACCCATTTTGGCTCACTCTCTTGGCCCCAGGCATTTCTATTAGGTTAAAAAAAAAAAAATCCCTCGTGCTAACTCCTGCCATAAGTCACTCCTGAGGTTGTATGCTGTAGTAAGGAACATCATTCTAGAGTGAGCTTATCTGGCTTCAAATCCCAATTTTTATACTTTTTAGTTATGTGACCTTGATCAAGTGGTTTCACCCAGTTGAGTTTCCATATTTCCTCAGAAAATTGGTGTTGACATCGTCAAAACTATTATATGAGGATCAAATGTGACACATAAAATGCAAAAAAAAAAAAGTATTTTATAAACTATAGCGTTGTTAGTCATTCAAAACTGGAATGATAGCTAGTAACGTCAGCAAGTAGTAAAAGGAGCTATCATCTCCCTTGTCCAAAACAAAGTTCCATTAAGATATATTTCTTGAGATGGGGAGTCAAGATGGCGGAGAAGTAACAGCTGAGACTACTTCAGGTTGCGGGAGATCAGCTAGATAGCTTATCTAAAGATTGCAAACACCTACAAATCCAACGGAAGATCGAAGAGAAGAAGAACAGCAATTCTAGAAACAGAAAATCAACCACTTTCTGAAAGGTAGGACTGGCGGAGAAGTGACTCCAAAGCGACGGGAAGATAGACCCCGGGGGGTGGGGCCGGCTCCCGGCAAGCAGCGGAGCAACGGAGCACAAAATCAGGACTTTTAAAAGTCTGTTCCGCTGAGGGACATCGCCCCAGAGGCTTAACTGGGGTGAAGCCCACGCGGGGCCAGTGTGGCCTCAGGTCCCGCAGGGTCACAGAAGGATCGGGGGTGTCTGAGTGTCGCAGAGCTTGCAGGTATTAGAACGGGGAAGCCCGCTACAGAGACGGAGCCGAGGAGTGAGCTCACAGCTCGGGCTTACCTTGAACCGGTCGTAGGCTCGGTGAGCTCGGAGCGCGGCTGGAGGCCAGGGTGACGGGAGTGATTGGGCACTTTTCTCTGAGGGTGCACTGAGGAGTGGGGCCCCGAGCTCTCAGCTCCTCTGGGCCAGAGACTGGGAGGCCGCCATCTTCATTCCCGTCCTCCGGACTCTACGGAAAGCGCTCAGGGAACAAAAGCTCCCGAAAGCAAACCCGATCGGATTACTCAGCCCGGCCCCTGGTAAGGGCGGTGCAACTCCGCCTGGGGCAAAGACACTTGAGAATCACTACAACAGGTCCCTCCCTCAGAAGATCAACAAGAAACCCAGCCAGGACCAAGTTCACTTACGAGGAGTGCAGTTTCAATACCAAGGAGAGAAGCGGAATTCCAGAGGACGAGAAAGCAAAGCACGGAACTCATGGCTTTCTCCCCATGATTCTTTAGCCTTGCAGTTAATTTAATTTTTTTTTTCTTTTTCAATTTTTTTCTCTTCTTCTGCTAAATTTTTTTAACTTTTACCCTTTTCTTTTTTAACGTTTTTTAACTAGTTTATCTAATATATATATATTTTTTTCCATTTTATATTTTTTCATTATTGGTTTTCTTTTTTTATTTGTTTCTTTTTTCTTTTTTCTTTTTTTTTTCTTTCTGAACCTCTTTTTATCCCCTTCCCCCCCCCCACGCATGATTTGGGATCTCTTCTGATTTGGCTAAAGCATATTTTCCTGGGGTTGTTGCCACCCTTTTAGTATTTTACTTACTCCTTCATATACTCTTATCTGGACAAAATGACAAGGCGGAAAAATTCACCACAAAAAAAAGAACAAGAGGCAGTACCAAAGGCTAGGGACCTAATCAATACAGACATTGATAATATGTTAGATCAGAATGATGATTCTCAAGGTTCTAGCTGGGCTCGAAAAAGGCATGGAAGATATTAGAGAAACCCTCTCGGGAGATATAAAAGCCCTTTCTGGAGAAATAAAAGAACTAAAATCTAATCAAGTTGAAATAAGAAAAGCTATTAATGAGGTGCAATAAAAAATGGAGGCTCTCACTGCTAGGATAAATGAGGCAGAAGAAAGAATTAGCGATATAGAAGACCAAATGACAGAGAATAAAGAAGCTGAGCAAAAGAGGGACAAACAACTACTGGACCACGAGGGCAGAATTCGAGAGATAAGTGACACCATAAGACGAAACAACATTAGAATAATTGGGATTCCAGAAGAAGAAGAAAGAGAGAGGGGAGCAGAAGGTATATTGGAGAGAATTACTGGAGAGAATTTCCCCAATATGGCAAAGGGAACAAGCATCAAAATCCAGGAGGTTCAGAGAACCCCACTCAAAATCAATAAGAATAGGTCCACACCCCGTCACCTAATAGTCAAATTTACAAGTCTTAGTGACAAAGAGAAAATCCTGAAAGCAGCCCGGGAGAAGAAGTCTATAACATACAATGGTAAAAATATTAGATTGGCAGCAGACTTATCCAGAGAGACCTGGCAGGCCAGAAAGAGCTGGCATGATATATTCAGAGCACTAAACGAGAAAAACATGCAGCCAAGAATACTATATCCAGCTAGGCTATCGTTGAAAATAGAAGGAGAGATAAAAAGCTTCCAGGACAAACAAAAACTGAAAGAATTTGCAAACACCAAACAGGCTCTACAGGAAATATTGAAAGGGGTCCTCTAAGCAAAGAGAGAGCCTAAAAGTAGTAGATCAGAAAGGAACAGAAACAATATACAATAACAGTCACCTTACAGGCAATACAATGGCACTAAATTCATATCTCTCAATAGTTACCCTGAATGTTAATGGGCTAAATGCCCCAATCAAAAGACACAGGGTATCAGAATGGATAAAAAAACAAAACCCATCTATATGTTGCCTACAAGAAACTCATTTTAAACCCGAAGACACCTCCAGATTTAAAGTGAGGGGGTGGAAAAGAATTTACCATGCTAATGGACATCAGAAGAAAGCAGGAGTGGCAATCCTTATATCAGATCAATTAGATTTTAAACCAAAGACTATAATAAGAGATGAAGAAGGACACTATATCATACTCAAAGGA
This sequence comes from Lontra canadensis, assembly GCF_010015895.1. Taxonomy (NCBI): domain Eukaryota; kingdom Metazoa; phylum Chordata; class Mammalia; order Carnivora; family Mustelidae; genus Lontra; species Lontra canadensis. Next base: position 38,356 of record NW_022631267.1, on the reverse strand, counting down.
TCTGTCCAACAAGAAGATCTAACAATTATAAATATCTATGCCCCTAACGTGGGAGCAGCCAACTATATAAACCAATTAATAAAATCAAAGAAACACATCGACAATCATACAATAATAGTAGGGGACTTTAACACTCCCCTCACTGAAATGGACAGATCATCCAAGCAAAAGGTCAACAAGGAAATAAAGGCCTTAAAAGACACACTGGACCAGATGGATATCACAGATATATTCAGAACATTTCATCCCAAAGCAAAAGAATACACATTCTTCTCTAGTGCCCATGGAACATTCTCCAGCATAGATCACATCCTCGGTCCTAAATCAGGTCTCAACCGGTATCAAAAGATTGGGATCATTCCCTGCATATTTTCAGACCACAATGCTCTGAAGCTAGAACTCAAACGCAAGAGGAAATTTGGAAAGAACCCAAATACATGGAGACTAAACAGCATCCTTCTAAAGAATGAATGGGTCAACCAGGAAATTAAAGAAGAATTGAAAAAATTCATGGAAACAAATGATAATGAAAACACAACAGTTCAAAATCTGTGGGACACAAGAAAGGCAGTCCTGAGAGGAAAATATATAGCGGTACAAGCCTTTCTCAAGAAACAAGAAAGTTCTCAGGTACACAACCTAACCCTACACCTAAAGGAGCTGGAGAAAGAACAAGAAAGAAAGCCTAAACCCAGCAGGAGAAGAGAAATCATAAAGATCAGAGCAGAAATCAATGAAATAGAAACCAAAAAAACAATAGAACAAATCAACGAAACTAGGAGCTGGTTCTTTGAAAGAATTAATAAGATTGATAAGCCCCTGGCCAGACTTATCAAAAAGAAAAGAGAAAGGACCCAAATCAATAAAATCATGAATGAAAGAGGAGAGATCACAACTAACACCCAAGAAATACAGACAATTATAAGAACATATTATGAGCAACTCTATGCCAACAAATTTGACAATCTGGAAGAAATGGATGCATTCCTAGAGACATATAAACTACCACAACTGAACCAGGAAGAAATAGAAAGCCTGAACAGACCCATAACCAGTAAGGAGATTGAAACAGTCATCAAAAATCTCCAAACAAACAAAAGCCCAGGGCCAGATGGCTTCCCAGGGGAATTCTACCAAACATTTAAAGAAGAACTAATTCCTATTCTCCTGAAACTGTTCCAAAAAATAGAAATGGAAGGAAAACTTCCAAACTCATTTTATGAGGCCAGCATCACCTTGATCCCCAAACCAGACAAGGATCCCATCAAAAAAGAGAACTACAGACCAATATCCTTGATGAACACAGATGCAAAAATTCTCACCAAAATACTAGCCAATAGGATTCAACAGTACATTAAAAGGATTATTCACCACGACTAAGTGGGATTTATTCCAGGGCTGCAAGGTTGGTTCAACATCCGCAAATCAATCAATGTGATACAACACATTAATCAAAGAAAGAACAAGAACCATATGATACTCTCCATAGATGCTGAAAAACCATTTGACAAAGTACAGCATCCCTTCCTGATCAAAACTCTTCAAAGTGTAGGGATAGAGGGCACATACCTTAATATTATCAAAGCCATCTATGAAAAACCCATCGCAAATATCATTCTCAATGGAGAAAAACTGAAAGCTTTTCCGCTAAGGTCAGGAACAGGGCAAGGATGTCCGTTATCACCACTGCTATTCAACATAGTACTAGAAGTCCTAGCCTCAGCAATCAGACAACAAAAGGTAATTAAAGGCATCCAAATCGGCAAAGAAGAAGTCAAACTATCACTCTTCGCAGATGATATGATACTATATGTGGAAAAGCCAAAGGACTCCACTCCAAAACTGCTAGAACTGGTACAGGAATTCAGTAAAGTGTCAGGATATAAAATCAATGCACAGAAATCAGTCGCATTTCTCTACACCAACAACAAGACAGAAGAAAGAGAAATTAAGGAGTCCATCCCATTTACAATTGCACCCAAAACTATAAGATACCTAGGAATAAACCTAACCAAAGAGACTAAGAATCTATACACAGAAAACTATAAAGTACTCATGAAAGAAATTGAGGAAGACACAAAGAAATGGAAAAATGTTCCATGCTCCTGGATTGAAAGAATAAATATTGTGAAAATGTCTATGCTACCTAAAGCAACCTACACATTTAATGCAATTCCTATCAAAGTACCATCCATTTTTTTCAAAGAAATGGAACAAATAATCCTAAAATTTATATGGAACCAGAAAAGACCGTGAATAGCCAAAGGAATATTGAAAAAGAAAGCCAAAGTTGGTGGCATCACAATTCCGGACTTCAAGCTCTATTACAAAGCTGTCATCATCAAGACAGCATGGTACTGGCACAAAAACAGACACATAGATCAATGGAACACAATAGAGAGCCCAGAAATAGACCCTCAACTCTATGGTCAACTAATCTTCGACAAAGCAGGAAAGAATGTCCAATGGAAAAAAGACAGCCTCTTCAATAAATGGTGTTGGGAAAATTGGACAGCCACATGCAGAAAAATGAAATTGGATCATTTCCTTACACCACACATGAAAATAGACTCAAAATGGATGAAGGACCTCAATGTGAGAAAGGAATCCATCAACATCCTTGAGGAGAACACAGGCAGCAACCTCTTTGACCTCAGCCGCAGCAACATCTTCCTAGGAACATCGCCAAAGGCAAGGGAAGCAAGGGCACAAATGAACTATTGGGATTTTATCAAGATCAAAAGCTTTTGCACAGCAAAGGAAACAGTTCACAAAACCAAAAGACAACTGACAGAATGGGAGAAGATATTTGCAAATGACATATCAGATAAAGGGCTAGTGTCCAGAATCTATAAAGAACTTAGCAAACTCAACACTCAAAGAACAAATAATCCAATCAAGAAATGGGCAGAAGACATGAACAGACATTTCTGCAAAGAAGACATCCAGATGGCCAACAGACACATGAAAAAGTGCTCCATATCACTCGGCATCAGGGAAATGCAAATCAAAACCACAATGAGATACCACCTCACACCAGTCAGAATGGCTAAAATTAACAAGTCAGGAAATGACAGATGCTGGCAAGGATGCGGAGAAAGGGGAACCCTCCTACACTGTTGGTGGGAATGCAAGCTGGTGCAACCACTCTGGAAAACAGCATGGAGGTTCCTCAAAATGTTGAAAATAGAACTACCCTATGACCCAGCAATTGCACTGCTGGGTATTTACCCTAAAGATACAAACGTAGTGATCCGAAGGGGCACGTGCACCCGAATGTTTATAGCAGCAATGTCTACGATAGCCAAACTATGGAAAGAACCTAGATGTCCATCAACAGACGAATGGATAAAGAAGATGTGGTATATATATACAATGGAATACTATGCAGCCATCAAAAGAAATGAAATCTTGCCATTTGCGACAACGTGGATGGAACTAGAGGGTATCATGCTTAGCGAAATAAGTCAAGTGGAGAAAGACAACTATCATATGATCTCCCTGATATGAGGGAGAGGAGATGCAACATGGGGAGTTAATGGGGTAGGAGAAGAGTAAATGAAACAAGATGGGATTGGGAGGGAGACAAACCATAAGTGACTCTTAATCTCACAAAACAAACTGAGGGTTGCTGGGGGGAGGGGGGTTAGGGGGGGTGGGGTTATGGACATTGGGTAGGGTATGTGCTATGGTGAGTGCTGTGAAGTGTGTAAACCTGGAGATTCACAGACTTGTACCCCTGGGGGAAAAAAAAAATATATGTTTATAAAAAATAAAATAAGAAAAAAAAACTAATAAAGCAAAAGACAAAAAAAAAAAAAAAAAAAAAAAGATATATTTCTTGAATTGGACCCTGACGCCAGACCCTTAAAGCAAAAGGAAGCAACAGTCTCTAGGCTCAGAAAAATCAGAATTTTTCCATTTTTGTTCTTAGTATTATTTATTAAGAACTTTTTGCTTCTAGGACTTAAGGAAATATTTGTTAACATGACAACTGTCAACTGTCTTTTTGAAAATTAAGCTACTGAAGATGTAGCACTTGGGTTGTATTTCTGTATACAAAACTGATTCATTTTAATAAGAAACATGCTTATGTGTAAGTCTTTCTTTGGTCATGACCCTAATGCCACGAAGTAGAGAGCTCAGGTAATGGGCAAATGCTACTTCCCATGGAATGTGAGACTGTTTGACCTTGGTGAAATAGTAGAGCGGGTCACTGCACACCCTGCAAACCCACACCCAGACCGAATAAAAGAAATATTTCTCAGCTTGCAAGTGGGGCACTTGAGAGGTTGGGGTCAACTTCTGTTGATTTAGGACTGCTCTCTGACATCTGGGTTGTCAAGGACAGACCTGTGATCTCATCCATAGAATCACACTACACCCTTTCTTCAGGACCTAAGAGGGGAGAGATTTTAATAATAACATCTGGAATTTCTGTAAGTCACACTTCTTCTCAAACCCTAAGGAAAGAATTGATTCAACTATGAATCAAAAAGTCTTCTAATTATCCTATTTGATAGGAAAACATAGAGCAATTAAGGGATTGATCCTGTTACACCGTGTACACACTCCCACTAGTTACGTAGCTAACTTGACATTTGCTGCTCAGTCCCAGAGCCTTTGTTCTCTCCAAAACCTTTTACTCATCTCTTCAGGCTATTTGATTTATCATAAATTGTGCTGTTGCCAACATTTCCCTGAACATCGCTTTTCTTTTCCACTATGAAATTAACTCTGACATAATAAATGGATGTTTGAGCCTGTGCTGCTCTGTGTATGTGTGTGCTAAGAGGGGGGTTCTGTCACTGCGGGGTGTCATCTCTATACACTTGGACTGTATTCTGTGTGTCCTCAATCTGGACAACAGAGAAGAGTGTGGGACACTTTGGCCACAGATCTTAGAGGCTTCAGAGGGATGGCCAATCAGCTCTGTCTCCCATGCCCATTCCAACAGTTGATGGTAGCTTTGGAAAGTTATGGTGGAGATTTTGAGATTGGGCCCAGATTCAGTAAGAAAAAGTATTGTGGTTCATTAGCAACGCTAGCTGTGGGTACAAGAAGGAGAAAAGCTGTATCTGTGCCATTTGTATACCTTTCTGGTGAGTATTCAGGGCCCTTGAGTGTTTCAACCTTATCAACCAAGAGAGGCAACACAATAATTTCTCATGACAGAAGGTTCAGGGGTGAAGAAGGACAGGATTTAAAATGTGGGACATTTATATAATACTTTGCCCTTTACAAAGCGCTTGCTCCACATAGGATCTTATTTAATCCTTCCAACAACTCCATGAGGCAGATGTCAATTTTATCTCCTTTTTGCAGCAGAAGGATTAAAGACTAAGAGAATGTAAAATGGTTAGTCCAAGGTCCCGTGTATATCATAAATGACAGACTCACTACCCAAGCCCAGAATCTTGGATTCCAAGCCCTGCACCAGAAGATTATGAGTCAATCAAACCCTCAGTTTTCCCCAGAATCAAAGGGTGGGCCTGAAGGTTTGGGTTGGGTTTGCTCTCTCTGGGGAGCTTTTGGACCTCAGTAGAGAAGTGCAGTGTGCATACACAGATCAAGCATGGGCACGCTCATCATTTCTTTTCTTCTTTTCAGACAGTCTTCTTTGTAAAAGGATTTGAACAGCCTTTACATAGCACTAGGAGAGGCAAGGAGGTGTTGCTAAATAAAATATAATGTGCTTTGTTTGAAGGGGCTTATGCTGCTTCATTTGTAAATTGATGTTAATCCAACTGCTCAGTCTAATTTCTGTAAGCAACATTAATGCCTTTGCCCCCTATCTTCTGCAGCAGGAAAATGTTGTGCCTGTTTTGGAAAGAATTATCCTCTTCCTTGAGGGCAAAGCCTAAATTCCTTTCCTCGGATTCTTGCCAAAGGTCCTAATTAGGACATGCAAATATACTTATGCAAATGAAGCCATGGATCCCAGATTTTTGATGCTTTGGGAAAGAGTTTGGGTAAAATAAACTCCCTCTTCAACTTCTCATCGATGCCACCCAAAACTCTTGCTTTTTTTAAATTAAAAAAAAAAATAGTAGGAAGTCATTCTCCTAGTTTAGGATCCCACATTGGAGAATGATAACAACTTACATGAATGACTGCAGTGTGCACAGTGCTTTTGTCAACATTAGATCTGGGTCTCAGGATAACCTAGGAGGTAAACACCACTTTCCTCCTTTTATAGATGAAAAAAACCAATGGACAGAGAGGCAGAACAGTGACTGGCTTTACTTAAGACAACTGAAAAGCAGTAAAGGCTAAATGAAAATCTAGTATTCTTTGATAACTTACCTTCTGTTCTTTCCCCTCTAGTACCCTCTCAATGGAAGGAAATACCACGTTATATGTACATAGCATCTCACGGTATATAAATTCCCTTCATTAAAATATTTGAACTCAAACACTGAGTTCACTACTTCAATTCAAATATTTATTGCCATCAACTATGTGCTTGCCATACATTATTCCCAGTGCAAGTGGTACATGGCCTCTACTCTATTAGTGTTGATATTATTGGTTGAAGGAAAAAACTAATGAATAGGTAAGCAAACAAATCAATAAAATAAATTCAAATAATGATCATTGCTATCAAGAAAATTGAATAGAATAATGTGATAGGCAATGACCAGTTGGTGGTAGGAATGGGTTATACAGGTATTTGATAAGGTAGATAGTTTTTTTGTTTTTGTTTTTGTTTTTAAACATATCATAAGAGCTGAGACCCGGATAGCAAGGAACAAGTCAGAAATGTCATTCCAGCCCTGATGTGAAGAGATATTGATTGATATTTGAACAAGAGACAGGAAGTCCATATAACAGGAACTGAATGACTGAGGGAAGAGATATAGATGATAATTGAAGAGACAGGCAGGGGCTAGATCAAAAGAGATCTTTTACGCTACTGTGCTAGGATTATAATCTAATTGCTATGGGATGATTTCATGGGATTTTAAGAAATTTTATTCCCCACAGTAACCTGTAAGGTGGATGTTATCTTTGTTCTACAAATCAAACTCAGAGATGTTTAGAGATTTACCTAAGGATACACAGCTGATAAACAGCAAGATTCCAGTATTCAGTGTCCTAATCTGGGTTTATTTCTCTATTTGCTGTAGATGGGGCTGGAAATAAACACACAAAGCAGGAAAATGGTACAGTAGTAGGCGACTATTATATGCACATGAATATAAGAGATGAGTTCCCTGGGGCACATCCAGGAGCTCCCTTCATTAGGGGAAGTCCTACAACTATATGGATCCATCTAGAATGATACTGCTGAATCTCTGAGGGCCTTTGGCTTAGTCTTAAAACAAATATTCTATTGAAGTTACTATTGAATATTTAGCATTAATGCATTTCTCCTGAAGCCTAATATGCTTGACAGATTGTTTTGGGAAAATAGGGAACACCAAAGACTAGGGGCTGAGGAAGTGTCACAATCAAGCCACAAGCTGTGCTCAACTTATCTTTCCACCTTAGCCTCCCCACTCCACACACACAGCACATTGATGGATGGCAACCCACCCCTGTGGTTAAGAAGGAAAAAGTGCCTCCAGCATATTCTAAAATCTAGTTCATTCATATATCACTCATAATATAATTATAGTCAAACTTTCCCTTTTCCTCATTCTCCCTAAGGCAAATTTCATGGGATTAGTTATGCATTCATTCATTCATTAATGGAGTGTATACTGAGCTGTGGGTTGAGCCCAATGTGGGGTGTGGGCATGGCAATATCACATAGCCTAGCATTTTCAGTCTCTCACAGACCAGAGGTCACAGATTTCTTGGGTCTGCTGCTTGTGCGATTCCTCTTGTCCCTATTGCTCCCTTTCACTTGGTTCCAAAAAATTTTGCAGGTAGGGGTACCTGGGTGACTCAGTTGGTTAAGGATCTGACTCTTGATTTCAGCTCAGCTCATGATCTCAGGGTTCTGTAAGATCGAGTCCCACTGCCCCCACTAGCTCATGTGAGTGCACACACACTCTCTCTCTAAAAAAGGAAGTGTTGCAGTAACGTAGGACAGTATGATTTTTGTCTTGCCTCATCCCCTTAAGAATATTATTCCTTGCCATTCAGACTTGATGATCCTCAGAGGCATCAGGGAGAGAATATAGACATGGTCCCTTAATTGTCTCTTAATTTGTATATGTTAGAGAATGGCCTGTCCTTATGATCTTTCATTATTTTCAGCTATCTGTCCTCACACCTTCACTTTCAAAAATCTTTCATCTGAAATTGGTTTCCCTCCTCTTTCTTGCCTAACCTGCTTCCCAGCACTCCAGTGGCTCTTGTCCAGAAGAGGGAGAGATCACCTTTGCTACTTAGAATTCCTCTTTTTTTTTTTTTCAATTAATTGTGATTCATTGGTCTTTTGATCATTTAGCTTTCTCTCTTGAATTAGAAACCCAAAGTCCTTGATAGCACTTCAACAAAATTTATATATACTATGGGTATTTTTAATTGTATTATGTGATTTTAAAAGGGACTGGCAAGAAGCTGTAAGAATGGTTAATAAGGAATTACAACTGAATGGGAGAGACCTGTGAACAGCCAGGACTGATCATGACTATAACCTTTTCCATGCATTTTGCTAACATTCAGACTCAGAGAGTGCTATATTTGAAAGAGCCTTAGAGATTATCTGAACATGTCATCATTTTATGCTGAAGGAAACTGAGACATAGTGCAGAAATAACCACTAGAACTACTATAACTTTAAACTGTGGAGAAAACCATCCCATATATTTTAAATAAGGGGAGCTTATAAGAAGATCACTCTGATCTGCCTTGCCATCCCAAGTCCTACTATGCATCTTCCCTGAACCATCCTACACCCAGAGTGATAACTCTTTCTTCCTCTTGCTAGGTTTGCCCCATCCACATGACAATGGGCTGCTCTGCCCCATTTGCATTCCACTTCCATGCCAGGAATGGCACCATTCCTCAAGCCCAGTTTATTTGCTGGAGCCCTGAGAATCTATAATCGACACCAGGATCCTGCTTCAAAACAGTCTTATTGCTTAGAATCATAAATCGGAACTCTCCTCCCTAAGTCAATGAGCACAGTTTATCACCTACAGATTGGTTAACAAAGCAAGTCCAGGTTAAACGCAAGTTGTCACATTCCAGAGGTTATATTCAAACTCTTGGCCAGGCCCTCTCCCCCACAAGGACAGCCCTAAGGCTATGTTTACCCCACCAATCAGTTCCAACTCATTCTCTCCTCCTTTGGCCTCATAACTGAGGACCCCACCCCCCAACCCAAGCTAGAAGGGCAGAGGCCGTATCAGTTACAATGTTTAAGAAAATATGTGTAAGGCCTAGGTGGAGACTGGATTCAGCTTCTGCCAAATTTGTTCTTTGTGATGTTTCCCATTCTGTTTTCTTTCACCCACTTCGTAGCCCTCAGTCAGAAGACGCCTCAGTTGCTTATAATTTAGCATAACTGGCAGGAGTTTGTTCTTCAAGAGAGATTGACATTGGGAGCCTTACTCTTTTCTGTCAGTTAGGGGTTCACAGCCCTCAGTGTGCATTAGAATTACCTGGACATCTTTCCTACTGAGGCACAGTCCCCACTGTGTTTCATTAAATCTCAATCTCAAGGTATGGAGTTGGGTATTAGCATTGCTTGAAACCTCTCTAGGAGATACAGAATTTCAGCCAGGTTTGAGAACCACTATCTGGTTAAAAGCTGTTTTGAGCTTGAAGCATTGTGAATACTGAGTGAGTAACATTTCTTTGGACAGTCTCTTCTGGAACCCCTAAAACTATACTACATGAACTATTACTTCACAATATGTTATATTCTAAATAAGTTTTGCTAAAAGACTATAAGATTTAGCATGAGAGGGACGCCTGGGTGGCTCAGTTGGTTAAGCAGCTGCCTTCAGCTCAGGTCATGATCCCAGCGTCCTGGGATTGAGTCCCGCATCGGGCTCCTTGCTCAGCGGGGAGCCTGCTTCTCCCTCTGACTCTGCCTGCCACTCTGTCTGCCTGTGCTCGCTCTCACTCTCACGCTCTCTCTCTCTGACAAATAAATAAATAAAATCTTTAAAAAAAAAAAAGATTTAGCATGAGAGAATTTCCAAATTTCTTGCTCAGGAGTATCTGAAAGGAGAATTAAATTCACAGTTGATGTTTAAGAGGGAGCTTAAGTATTCCACCAATTGGCCCTGGCCAAAAGCAAGGAAGAATTTGTAGGTGCTTAGAACAGATAGAAGCAACAAAAGAAATCTCAAAGGAAGGGCCAGACATCATGTCCAAAGTGAATTGGTTCATGAATCCTGTTCATTCAAAGTCATAAGGCAAGAACTAAGAGGAGGTTAGCCTATGGGAAGAGGATGGGGGTATACGATGTTCAAGAATATGGGGTTAAATTAGTTCACTCAAAGACTCCATCTAAGGATAATAGGGGATGATGGGAATTGGGATTCAAGAGGAAGGTGACAGTGGAGGTGCACAGCAACTGGTCTGGGTAAAGGATAGACCTTCATTTTAGTCCCCAGTGCTTTGGAGGGAATGGAAAAAAACCCAGGTTCCCAAGAAACTAGAACAGAAAGAAGCATGGGAATTTTTGAGCAGTGGGGAGATTTCTACTTTGGAGAACTACTGAACTTAACATGTTGAGGTTAATCCCAAATCCACCCATCCACTGGGGAAGTTTATTGGCACACTGATCTGCTGACCCCCAGCTGGTCCAGGGGAGGAGTCAGAATAGCCAGTAGAGAAGCTGAGGTTCATTATCCAGAACTGAGATAGTATTAGGCTAAGGCAGAGCCTAACTTCAAAGATATGGGTGGTCAAGGACCATCCTGAGCTTGCCACAGTATGCCAGATGGGAACTATAGCCTTTGTATTTGGATTTGATGTGAAGAACTGTCAATGAAGGACACACGGGGACAAATGCCTGGGCAATAGATGATTTAAAATGCCTTGGTATTATGAATAAATGAAAAACATGTTAATGTTTAGATGGAATAACCAGAACATTGCTGTGACAGAATGAGTCAGTTCTCTTGTCACTAGAGATGTTTTCTTAAATCTGAAAGTGTGACTACATGCTCTCCTTTTCAAGACAGCACTAAGTAACTACAGGATGTCCTACCATCAAACAAGGGTAAAGGCTGAGAAAGAAGGATAAAGAAGACTTAAGAATCAGGAGACAAACAGAAGGAATTCCCAGGATGACGGCTGTGTAGGAAGCCTAATCCACCAGCAGTCCATGCTGCAGGAGGATGGAGAGCTCTGAAAGATGGTCTGCAAGAAGAAAGAAGTGGAGTGGGGCTCCGGAGAATGGGATACGGTCAGATCAGGTGTCATGTTTGAAAAGTCTGTTAGTGTATGGAGCCAAAATTTAAATAGTCACAATGATTACTTTTTTAACCATAATCTGTGATAAAACTACATTATGAAGATGGAGTTGGGAGGAGGTAGAGTGTCTAGAAGGGCATTAAACTCATCTACAATAACAGAAAGTCAGGAGTTATTGTTACAGATGGAGAAATTAAGAAATGCACAGGATCACCATATTTACAAAAATAAAAGTGACTAACGGAAAAAAAAAAACACTAAGAAGAGTAAAATGATTCCTTTTGGGAGTACGCAGCTGTGGGTCAGAGGACATCTATTCTTCATCAAGATTATGTCAGTATTATTTCATTTTTATTTTAACTGGATGCCTGGATTTCTTTGGTAAAAACAAAATTTAATAATAGTAATTCCAAGATACAAAAACAAAAGAGATGTATCTTGAGAAAATTCTGACTGTCAGCTACCCCATGTTCCTAGGTCCTCTCTCCTTCTTCTTAAGTGCATGGATTGGAGAGGTTGAGGGGTAGAGGTGGTAACACAAATTGCTGGGAGCACAGAAATCAGGAGTAGGACATAATCTCGCTCTAGTTCACCTCAGTGCTCATGCTGACATCCAAGTCTGGTTGTCTGGGCAGTGTGGAAGGCTAACCCTAACACTCTGTGTGTGGCTAGAAGGAGTTACCAAGAAATGCCCATGGGTGTTTGGGTCATTTGGCTCTGACCCAGCTCTAGCATCATGAGGTTGGATTTAATGGCCTATTGATAACTTAAGAGAGCAGCCTTTGTTCTCAAAGTGGTGCCTTTGTGGGTTTGGTATCTTTGCTTCCATGGAGACTTGAATCCAATAACCTTAGCCGTGTACAAGTCAGTGGTCACCCCATGGCATTTCCAGGAACTTAAGTACCCAGGCTTTGAATCAGACAAACCTGCATTCAAGTCCTGGCTCTGTCCCTAACTAGTTCTGGGGTCTTGGGCATTTTATCTATTCTCTCTGAACCTTCCTTTCCTCAACCATCAGATGATGATGGCAACCATATGTATCTCACCAAGATTTGGGGAAGAAAAAAATAAGATAATTCATGTCAAGAGCTCAGTGCAGTGCTCCATAAATCTTAGCCATAGGTACTAGCTTTCTTGTGATTCTAATCCCTTGTTCTTCCTGGTGTCTGTCTGGTTAAATGGCCCTGACCAGGCAGGACACTCCTCCAGCTTCCTAGAATGATACAGAGCACACTGCCTCTATTCAGCACATGCTAATTATCTGATGACCAGTAAGATGACATGGTCAATAGTCTCTTCTCTGGCAGTGAGGCACTCTCATGGAAAAATCTATCTCCTTCTGCATAAATGTGGTGCTGAGTAGCATAACATTTCCAGAAACCATCCCTGACCCCTGACACTTGCACAGGGAACAGGAATGCTGATTTCTTTGAATTTGTTAGCCATGAAAATATGCTAGCCTGATGAGGCCGATATGCTTGTTACACAAGAAACAAAAACCCATGTTGGCTTTGAGAGTGCCAATGATATTATGCCCCATGTTCTTCACAAAAAAAAAAAAGAGAACAAAGAGAGGAATAGGCTGCCTTCTGAGCTGCAGAATTCCTGATACAACCTCCAAGGAAAGGGAAAGGAATGCTCATTATAGTCCTTCAGTACCCAGCCTCACCTCTCCAGTATGCCACAAATACATACATTGACTCTGTATACATACTTTCATTCAAAAAGAAAGTGATTTGCCTTGAAATCCTGGAGATCCTGACTTTTCATCTGTCTCTGTAACTCCTCATTTCTCCTGTCCAGTTTCTTCAAGCCTCCCCCTGATCACTACAGGTTTTCCCTAACTGTTCTGAGTTTCTGTGGACATGCCATTCTGGAATCGCTCAGCAGCCTTCTTAGTCACAGTGAGGCAGGCTGTCCTGCTTCTCCCCTTCTCCCTACTCAGGAGCAAAAGTGTCACCAAACTCCTCCCACCTGCCAGCCCCTCTCAGAAGCACAACTTATGTCCTTTTTTTTCTTGTCTTCTACAGCCTCAGAACATTCCAGTCTCAGGTTACGTGCACGTGCGTGTGTGTGTAGGACATTACTCTTTGAGAGGTTTTATATCATTTTATCCCTTTCATAAATTAAGTGTCTGCTGCTGAACATCTTCAAGTTCTCCAGCTTTCTGGTGTCACACATTCTTTTTTTTTTTTTAAGATTTTATTTATTTATTTGACAGACAGATATCATAAGTAGGCAGAGAGGCAGGCAGAGAGAGAGCAGAGGAAGCAGGCTCCTTGCTGAGCAGAGAGCCCAATGCGGGGTTCAATCCCAGGACCCCGGGTTCACGACCTGAGCTGAAGGCAGAGGCTTAACCCACTGAGCCACCCAGGTGCCCCACACATTCTTTTTATATTAAACTAGTAATGCCTCAATCCCCATTCTATTTACGCTGAAAGCCCAGGACATCACACCAATATTCTTCTTGTTGGGAGGGGTTTATGTTTCTCTCAGTGTTCTTGGGAGGCTTTCTCTTCTTTGTGTCTTTGGATTTCTTCTGCTGAATTCTCAATTCCTAATCTCATGTCACTCCTGCATTTGTTGACCCCCATTTTTTCTTCTTTTTTATTAATTATTTTTATTGAACATATATTATTTGCTCCAGGGGTACAGATGTGTGAATCGTCAGGCTTACACACTTCACAGCACTCACCATAGCACATACCCTCCCCAGTATCCATAACCCAACCACCCTCTCTCTAACCCCCTGCCCGCCATCAGCCCTCGGTTTGTTTTTGTGAGATTAAGAGTCTGTTATGGTTTGTCTCCCTTCTGATCCCATCTTGTTTCATTTTTTCCTTCCTTACCCTCCAAACACCCCACTCTGCCTCTCAAATTCCTCATATCAGAGAGATCATATGATAATTGTCTTTCTCTGATTGACCCGTTTCGTTCAGCATAATACCCTCTAGTTCCATACATGTTGTTACAAATGGCAAGATTCCATTTCTTTTGATGGCTGCATAGTATTCCATTGTGTGTGTGTGTGTGTGTGTGTGTGTGTGTGTGTGTCACACCTTCTTTATCCATTCATCTGTTGATGGACATCTAGGTTCTTTCCATAGTTTGACTATATTGGACATTGCTGTTATAAACATTCAGGTGCACATGCCCCTTTGGATCCCTACATTTGTATCTTTAGGGTAAAGACCCAGTAGTGCGATTCCTGGGTCATAGGGTAGCTCTATTTTCAACTTTTTGAGGAGCCTCCATGCTGTTTTCCAGAGTGGCTGCACCAGCTTGCATTCCCATCAATAGTGTAGGAGGTTTCGCCTTTCTCTGCATCCTCACCATCTGTCGTTTCCTAATTTGTTAATTTTAGCCATTCTGACTGGTGTGAGGTGGTATCTCATTGTGGTTTTGAATTATATTTCCCTGATGCCGAGTGATGTGGAGCACTTTTTCAAGTGTCTGTTGGCCATCTGGATGTCTTTGCAGAAATGCCTGTTCATGTCTTCTGCTCATTTCTTGATTGGATTATTTGTTCTTCAGGTGTTGAGTTTGATAAGTTCTTTATAGATTTTGGATACTAGCCCTTTACCTGATATGTCATTTGCAAATATCTTCTCCCAATCTGTCACTTGTCTTTTGGTTTTATTGACTGTTTCCTTTGCTGTGCAAAAACTTTTGATCTTGATGAAGTCCCAATACTTCATTTTTGCCCTTGCATCCCTTGCCTTTAGTGATGTTTCTAGGAAGAAGTCACAGCAGCTGAGGTCGAAGAGGTTGTTGCCTGTGTTCTCCTCAAGGATTTTGATGGATTCCTTTCTCACATTGAGTTCTTTCACCCATTTTGAGTCTATTTTTGTGTGTGGTGTAAGGAAATGGTCCAGTTTCATTCTTCTGCATGTGACTGTCCAATTTTCCCAATACCATTTGTTGAAGAGACTGTCTTTTTTCCACTGGACATTCTTTCCTGCTTTGTTGAAGATTAGTTGACCATAGAATTGAGGGTCTATTTCTGGGCTCTCTATTCTGTTCCATTGATCTATGTGTCCATTTTTGTGCCAGTACCATACTGTCTTGATGACTATAGCTTTGTAATAGAGCTTTAAGTCTGGAATTGCAATGCCACCAACTTTGGCTTTCTTTTTCAACATTCCTCTGGTTATTTGGGGTTTTTTTCTGGTTCCATATAGATTTTTTTTCTGGTTCCATATAATTTTTTTTGAAAAAAATTGATGGTATTTTGATAGGGATTGCATTAAACGTGTAGATTGCTTTAGGCAACATAGACATTTTCACAATATTTGTTCTTCCAATCATAAGCATGGAACGTTTTTCCATTTCTTTGTGTCTTCCTCAATTTCTTTCATGAGTACGTTATAGTTTTCTGAGTACAGATTATTTGCCTCTTTGGTTAGGTTTATTCCTAGATATTTTATGGTTTGGGGTGCAATTGTAAATGGGATCAACTCCTTAATTTCTCTTCCTTCTCTCTTGTTGTTGGTGTATAGAAATGCAACTGATTTCCATGCATTGATTTTATATCCTGACACTTTACTGAATTCCTGTACAAATTCTAGCAGTTTTGGAGTGGTCTTTTGGGTTTTTCACATAAAGTATCATATCATCTGAAAAGTGAGAGTTTGACTGCTTCTTTGGCAATCTGGATGCCTTTAATTTCTTTCTGTTGTCTGATTGCTGAGGCTAGGACTTCTAGTACTATGTTGAATAGCAGTGGTGATAGTGGACATCCCTGCCATGTTCCTGACCTTAGGGGAAAAGCTCTCAGTTTCTCCCCATTGGGAATGATATTCGCTGTGGGTTTTTCATAGATGGCTTTTATGATATTGAGGTATGTATGCTCTATCCCTACACTTCAAAGAGTTTTGATCACGAAAGGATGCTATACTTTGTCAAATGCTTTTTCAGCATCTATTGAGAGTATCATATGGTTCTTGTTCTTTCTTTTATTAATGTATTGTATCACACTATTAATTTGTGGGTGTTGAACCAACCTTGCAGCCCAGGAATAAATCCCACTTGGTTGTGGTGAATAATCCTTTTAATGTATGGTTGGATCCTATTGGCTAGTATTTTGGTGAGAATTTTTATATCCATGTTCGTCAGGAATATTGGTCTGTAATTCTTTTTGATGGGGTCTTTGTCTGGTTTTGGGATCAAGGTAATGTTGGCCTCATAAAATGAGTTTGGAAGTTTTCTTTCCATTTCTAATTCTTGGAACAGTTTCAGGAGAATAGGTATTAATTCTTCTTTAAATGTTTGGTAGATTTCCCCTGGAAAGCCGTCTGGCCCTGGGTTCTTGTTTGTTGGGAGATTTTTGATGACTGTTTCAATCTCCTTCCTAGTTATGGGTCTGTTTAGGTTTTCTATTGCTTCCTGGTTCAGTTGTGATCATTTATATGTCTCTAGGAATGCATCCATTTCTTCCAGATGGTCAAATTTGCTGGTATATAGTTGCTCGTAATATATTCTTATAATTTTTTTTATTTCTTTGGTGTTGGTTGTGATCTTTCCTCTTTCATTTATGATTTTATTTATTTGGGTCCTTTCTCTTTTCTTTTTGGTAAGTAGGGCCAGGGGTTTATCAATCATATTAATTCTTTCAAAGAACCTGCTCCTAGTTTCGTTGATTTGTTCTATTGTTTTTTTGGTTTCTATTTCATTGATTTCTGCTCTGATCTTTATTATTTCTCTTCTCCTTCTGGGTTTAGAGTTTTCTTTGCTGTTCTTTCTCGAGCTCCTTTAGGTGTAGGGTTAGGTTGTGTACTTGAGACCTTTCTTGTTTCTTGAGAAAGTCTTGTATCACTAAATACTTTCCTCTCAGGACAGCCTTTGCTGCATCCCATAGATTTTGAACAATTGTGTTTTCATTATCATTTGCTTCCATGAATTTTTTCAATTCTTCCTTAATTTCCTGGTTGACCCATTCATTCTTTAGAAGGATGCTCTTTAGCCTCCACATAATTGAGTTCTTTCCAACTTTTCTCTTGTGATTGAGTTCTAGCTTCAGAGCACTGTGGTCTGAAAATATGCAAGGAATAATCCCAATCTTTTGGTATCAGTTGAGGCCTGATTTGTGACCCAGGATGTGATCTATTCTGGAGACTGTTCCATGTGTACTAGAGAAGAATGTGTATTATGTTGCTTTGGGAGGGAATGTTCTGAATATATCCGTGATGTCCATCTGGTCCAGTGTGTCATTTAAGGCCTTTATTTCCTTGTTGATCTTTCGCTTGGATGATCTGTCCATTTCAGTAAAGGGGGTGTTAAAGTACTTTACTATTGTATTATTGTTGATGTGCTTCTTTGATTTTGTTATTAATTGGTTTATATAGTTGGCTGCTCCTATGTTAGGGGCATATATATTTAAAGTTGTTAGATCTTCTTGTTAGACAGACCCTTTGAGTATGATATAGTGTCCTTCCTCATCTCATATTCTAGTCTTTGGCTTAAAATCTAATTGATCTGATATAAGGATTGCCTCCCTAGCTTTCTTTTGATGTCCATTAGCATGGTAAATTGTTTTCCACCCCCTCACTTTAAATCTGGAGGTGTCTTTGGGTCTAAAATGAGTTTCTTGTAGACAGCATATTGATGTGTTTTGCTTTTTTATCCATTCTGATACCCTGTGTCTTTTGACTGAGGCATTTAGCCCATTAACATTCAGGGTAACTATTGAGAGATATGAGTTTAGTACCATTGTATTGCCTGTAAGGTGACTGTTACTGTATATTGTCTCACTTCCTTTCTGTTCTGCTACTTTTAGGCTCTTTCTTTGCTTAGAGGACCCCTTTCAATATTTCCTGTAGGGTTGGTTTGGTGTTTGCAAATTCTTTTACTTTTTGTTTGTCCTGAAAGTTTTTTATCTCTCTATTTTCAATGATAGCCTAGCTGGATATAGTATTCTTGGCTGCATATTTTTCTTATTTAGTGCTCTGAATATATCATGCCAGTCCCTTCTGGCCTGCCAGGTCTCAGTGGATAGGTCTGCTGCCAATCTAATAATTCTACCATTGTATGTTATAGACCTCTTGTCCTGAGCTGCTTTCAGGATTTTCTCTTTGTCACTAAGACTAGTAAGTTTTACTATTAGATGATGGGGTGTTGATCTATTTTTATTGATTTTGAGGGGGGGTTCTCTGTGTCTCCTGGATTTTGATGCTCATTCCCTTTGCCATATTGGAGAAATTCTCTATTATAATTTGCTCCAATATACCTTCTTCCCCTCCCCCCCTTTCTTCTTCTTCTGGAATCCCAATTATTCTAATTGTTTCATCCTATGATATCACTTATCTCTCTAATTCTCCCCTTGTGGTCCCATAGTTGTCTCTCTTTTGCTCAGCTTCTTTATTCCCTGTCATTTGGTCTTCTATATCACTAATTCTCTCTTCTGCCTTATTTATCAGAAGTAAGATCCTCAATTCTTGATTGCACCTCATTAACTCCCTTTTTTATTTCAGCTTGGTTAGATATTAGTTCTTTTATTTCTGCAGAAAGGGATTTTATTTCTCCAGACAGCATTTCTCTAATATCTTCCATGCCTTTTTTGAGCCCAGCTAGCACCTTGAGAATTGTCATTCTGAACTCTAGATCTGACATATTACCAATGTCTGTATTGATTACATCCCTATCTGTTGGTACTGCCTCTTGTTCTTTTTTTTTTTTTTTTGTGGTGAGTTTTTCCACCTTGTCATTTTGTCCAGATAGGAATATATGAATGAGAGAATAAAATACTAAAAGGGTGGCAAATACCCCCAGAAAAATGTACCCTAACAAAATCAGAAGAGATCCCAAACTTGGGGAAAAAGTAAAAAGAAATTATATATATATATATATATATATATATATATATGCACATACACATACATATGACTGGTGAATAGAACATAGCCACACACTTGATTTTGGGTGTATTTTGGTCTCTTAGAAGAAACTACCTCCCAAAATGTTAAAGAAAGATATATATACTTTTTATATATATACACACACACAAAAAATATATATATATACATAAAATTTATATATATAAATATATATATATACTTATATGTACACAAAAATAAGGGTAAACACAATGAAGGGATGGAATATGACTATAAAGATGAAAATTTTAAAAAAACCCAAAAAAAAGGAATTGATAAGTTGGTTGGAAAAAGAAAGAAAAAAAAAAAAAAAGAGGAGAGAATGTACTTAGGCTGGAGACTAGAACAAAGCCCTGTATTAGATTTAGAGTATATTTTGATCTATTGGAAGAAATTGTATCCCAAAAATTTTTAGGGGAAAAAAAAAATCCCTGTATGTGTACAAAGAATAAGGTTACATACAATGAAGGATAAAATATAATAATGAAGGTTTAAAAAGAATTTTTTAGAACAGTATTGTGAAGATAAACTAGTTTAAAAACATTAAAAGAGGAAAGAGAAATTTTAAAAAATTAGAATAAGAAAAGAAATAAAATTTAAAAAATTTTTAATTTAACTTTGCAAGACTAAAGGATCATGGGGAGAAAGCCATGAATTCCATGCACTGTTTTTCCTCATTCTGGAGTTCCACAGTTCTCCTTGATCAGTGAGCTTGGTCTTGGCTGGATGTTCTTGCTGATCTTCTGGGGGAGGGGCCTGTTGTAGTGATTCTCAAATGTCTTTGGCTGAGGCAGAATTGCACTGCCCTTGCCAGGGGCCAGGCTAAGAAATCTGTTCACCTTCTCTCTCAGGAGCTTTTGTTCCCCGAATGCTTTCCATTGAGCTCTGGAAGACGGGAAGGAAAATGGTGGCCTTCTAATCTCCAGCCCAGCAGAGCCAAGAGCTTGGGGCCCCACTCCTCAGTGCGCCCTCAGTGAAAAGGGGTCAATCCCTCCCATCTCCCTGGTCTCCGGCCACGCTCTGGGCTTACCCAGCCTCGGACCAAGTGTTTCTCTCTCTGGCACACAGCCCCATTTGGAGTCCCCAAACCCATCAGATTCCTGCCATGCTGCTTCTCCAGAGGAGGAAGGTGAGTTTCTCTGGATCTGCCACTTGTAGGGTCCCTGCTCAAAGAGCAGTGGTTCAACTTGCTGTGGATCATAGTTTAAGGTAACCTAGAGCTGGGAGCTCACTCCTCGGCTCTGTCTCTTTAGTCAGCTTCCCCAATCTGACACCTGGGATTTCTGCCACACTCAGATACCCCCAATCTTTCAGTGACCCTGTGGGACCTGAGACCACACTATCCCCATGAGGGCTCCATCCCCTCTTAGCCTCTGGAGTGATGTCCCTCAGTGGAGCAGACTTCTATAAGTTCAGATTTTGTGCTCCATTGCTCCACTGCTTGCCAGGAGCCGGCCCCTCACCCGCAGTCTATCTTCCCATGGCTTTGAATTCACTTCTCCGCATGTCTTACCTTTCAGAAAGTGGTTGATTTTCTGTCTCTAGAATTGCTGCTCTTCTTCTCTTTGATCTCCTGTTGAGTTTGTAGGTGTTTGGAATGTTTTGATAACTATCTAGCTGAATTCCTGTAACCTGATATCATTTCAGTCTGCTACTCCTCCATCATCTTGCCTCTCCTTCTTGTTGTCCCCTTTTATACTACTGTTCCTTGTAAGACAACACCTTTCTTCATTCATTCTCTAAATGATCACAAATTCTTTGTGTGTATCAAATTCTAACAAGGTTGGAAGCAACCTAAGATTTTTATGATGACCACTTGGAAAAGGATCAACTGCACTAAAATAATTTTTTACCTTTTTAGGGACCTTTAATCTCTCTAGGCAAAATATTCTAAAATGGAAGATCATGGCCCAAATACAGTCCATGGACATATTTTGTTTGGACAGCATAGAAATAACATAAAATTTTAATTCATTTTCAACCTTTTAAAAGGAGAAGCTTTTTCAGATTTCTGCCTTTCCTTGGAAGATGGGGAGACCTGAGGGTATTGGAGCCCCACCTAAGCATGGCAATAACTTGCTGGAACTGAGTACCAGCCAGGCCCAGGACTTGCCTCCTACTCAAGCATCATCTCACCTAGCTCTGTACCAGCATGGGCCCTGGGGTGGGGGGAGTGTTTCTAAATTTCTCTTCACTTTTCTTCTTTTTCTAAAGGCCCAATTTCTTTCTCTGGCAAATAACTCTAACATTCCTATTTTCTGTCTTATAGAGCATTTAATTCTCTTTGAGGCTACCCTGATCACCTAACCTAGCACAAGTCACCCCATCCTTTCACAGCCAGATAGGACTAATGAGATCTTCAAGATGTTTCCCTCAATAGAATTTAGCCACCTTGATATGAATTGTGCCTTTACCGTAGAGGGCAGAGTACGTGTGGTCATCTGGTTTAGTAATTGCTCCCAAATCATATGGCTAATTAGTGGGAAAGCCAAGGTTCAAATTCAGTCCTTTTGATTCCCAGCCCAATACCCCCTTTTATGCCCATTAATGCATCTTGATGCAGTCCATAACCTGGGAGAGCTTAATTGTGGGAGGCAGATTTAGAAAGGAAGTAGAAAAGGATTTTCCCTTCATTAAGGAAGTAAGCAAACTGCTGCTCTTCCTTTCTACACAGTTTTGGCTTTCTCTGGTGATTTGTTTTAAATCAGAACATTCAAGCTACCAAATAACCCTAGATACCACCTAGCCCAACAGCCCAATTTTATAAATGAGGAAATTGAGGTCACTCACCCTTTTGAGCTGCTTAAATGGCCTTTTTAAGTAGAACATGTTCATTTTACCTGTACACAAATTACTGGACAAGGTACAATGCATATTTATCATAAAACTTTAGAGATTTATTTCTTTATTCTTGGATAATTTCCAAGATGGATTTGAATAATGATGGAAAACACAGCAAAACAGCTTGGGTGATAATAACAATAAGATACACTAGAAACAATTTTATTGTTTAGTAAACTGTGGAGAAAGCACTTTTACATCTCTTAAAAGTGCTGTCAGACATTAACTTACTAATCCTCAAAGTAGTACAAAAATCTTAGTCAGAAACCCCTACTTTCCTAAAACCACTGAATGCCAAGAAAAAGAAAGAAATAGTATCACTGTGAACATCAAGATTTGAAAAATAGCTAAGGAGATTAGCAAAAGACAGCATAGATGGGTTTACCACACATGGTGGTGGAACAAATGAGTGAAGCAGAAGAAGACACCAAGGACCTAGTCTCAGCACTGTGAGGTAGAGTCATTCTGGGCCCAAATCTCTTGAGGACACCAAGCAGAGCTTCTCACAGTAGCTGTGATGGAGGACAAATGTCAAGCATCCCTACCTAGGCTTTCCATATTTAGCAAATAAAAATATAGGACACCTGGAGTATCTGGGTGCTTAGTCAGTTAAGTATCAGACTCTCAATTTTGACCTCAGGGTTGTGAGATCAAGCCTTACATTAGGTTCTCCTCTGAGCATAGAGTCCACTTAAGATTCTCTTTTTTCCACTCCCTCTGCCCCTCCCCTTCCTCATACTCTCTCTTTCAAATAAATAAATAAATAGATAAATCTTTAAGAAAAATACAGGACACCCAATTAAATATGAATTCTAATAGATAAACCTAAGATAATTTTTAGTAGAAATATGTTTCCAAAACTTCTTGGGACATAGTTCTATTAAAATATTATTCATTGTAGTCTGCAATACAAATTTAACTGGGCATCCTGAACTTTATGTAATAACTCCATTCCTACCCCTGGTCCATCATGGAACAATACCCAAAGAGATGAAATGACTATACATGTCCAGAAATAGCTTGCACCTCTGTGATTCCCCACTGAGTAGGACAACTGGTCTATACCCTCTTCACTGAGAGGCACCCACTGGTCATGTTTGGGTGTCAGAGCAAAGTCAAATTGCCATAAACATTTCTAAGCACTTACTATTGATTTTTATACTACATACCCTGCACCAGGAACAAATACTTTGCCTGCTATCATTTGTGGAGCAAGCTTTGAGTAATCCTAGGTAGGAAAAGTGGAAGCTTCATCTGCTTCTAGCTCTACCTCTTGCCAGGTGAGCACGTCTGCTCAGGGCATGAGTCTTGCATAGTCACTGATGGTCTTTAAAATGACCATGGCAGTAATTGTGCCTACTACTGGCTTTGTGCCACGTACAGACTCAAGTGCCCATGTAATTGAGATAACACCAATGGAAAAATGCCTCCACATCCTACAAAATACCAAAGAGAGAGAGATGAAAATTTAAATGTTTGATTTGATCAAGAAACATGAAAGTTGTAATTGTAAGACAATTCAGAACTTGTTAGACTCTCTTATACCTACCATACTATTTAGAAATGCTTTCATGTTAAAGGCTACATGAGGATGGGGGATGGATGAGTACCTTAATCTTTGAGAGAGTAATGATTCTAAAGATTTTAAACTATCCCTGATTATGGGGTTTTTTGCTTACTTTATGTGATTGCTCAAAGATTCAAAAAATTATGTGAAATGCTAAATGACTCATCAGTGTCTATTTTCTGTAAGCAAAATGTTAGTGTACTTAAAATTTGTCTTTTAAAAGAAAAGAGAAATGTCAATTTTTGCCACTTGACCTGGCAAATTTTGTGTATGTATATGTGTGTATACACAAACATATACAATTTCCAGAGCTGAAGAGAATGTGAATACATGCACACTTACACAACTTTCTTTCTTTTTTTTTTAAGATTTTACTCATTTATTTGAGAGAGAGAACACAAGCAGCAGCGGGAAAAAGAAAAGCAGGGAGCCAGATGTTGGGCTTCATTCTAGGACACTGGGATCATGACCTGAGCTAAAGGTAGATGCTTAACCAGCTGAGCCACCCAGGCGCCCTCACTCACACAACTCTCTTAAACCCAGATCTCACTTTCCTTCTGTCTGCCAATCAAAATCTGCCCCCTGGAAAGGATCTACTAAATTTTTTTGTTCAGATGTCCAGATTCTATTAGGTGAACTTGAAGGGACTATTTGGATGTTTGTTCTAAGATTGGGACAACAAAGATTGATCTTATTTGTGTTGTCTAAAGATGGATAACAGAAGGGAGAAATCAAAATTGTAACCCAGGGGGCAACACAGTAAGTCAAACAAGGCAAAGTCTTAATGGAAGTAGAAAAATGAACCAACTCTTAAGAAAAACATCATAAGGGTCAGTTTAAGAAGTTTGGGAGTTGTGAAAGACTGTGTCTGAGACAGAGCCCCTGATCTGTGGCAACAGCTTCAGGGAACATATTCTTCTGGATAGTAGGTATGAATGATTGAGACTATACTGAGATAACTTCTTGAAATGAATCCACATGCTTTTTCTTTTGTATCTCCTCATACAAAACCTTCCCTTTATTCACCAGAGACATCCATTATTTGGGGGGAAGATTGATATAATTCTAACAGAAATACAAAAAGAGTTGGTGCTCAGATTTTGGGTTCCAAGTGAGGTTCTTGATGCCTACTTCACAGGCAATAATTATGAAAGCCAAAACTTGATGCTTTATATATTAAGGGGAAAAAGAAAGTTTGTAAATCAAAAGGCAAAGCCTTAATGGAGCTGAGCACAAGATATAGCCACCAACAAAAGACTGAAGAAAGAATAGAGATGACATCAGTTTCCTATCACAAGAAGGACTGGGTTATTGAGGATCTGTCTCCTGCTAAAATCATATAAAAATGTTATATAAATTTTTTAAAAGAATTAATATCTAGCTGAACTTGATAAAAAAAGGAAGTGCACTTTTCAACATTCATAAACCAAGATGGTACTTAAAATAAGAGAAGTATCAAAAGCCTCTCTTAAGAGAGTGCCTGGGTACCTCAGTCAGTTAAGCGTCTGCCTTCAGATCAGGTCATGATCCCAGAGTCTTGAGGTCAAGCCCCACATTGGGCTCCTCGCTCAGTGGGAATCTGTTTCTCCCTCTGCCTCTGCCCCTCCCCTGGCTTGAGCTCTCTCAAATAAGTAAATAACATCTTAAAAATTGTACCAGACAACTAAGAAGAGAATTTTATTCAGGCTACTGTGATAAGGATAAGTTTCATTAATAGGAAACAACTTAAAAAAAAAAAAAAGGGAAAGACATCCAGAGATTTCTAGAGGCCTATAAACAGAATTATTCCTAAGTCTTATGGGGGTCATGGGAAGGGTGGATGCTGCTCTAATCTGAGTCACTGAGGAAAGATGGAGGTGGGTTTAATCTTGAAATATGCCAGCACCTACTGCTAGTCTTTTGTGGCTGGCTGGTTAGAGTTAACCTTTCTCTCAGAACATAAAAGGGTTGGGAGGATTTCTTAACTGTAATTATTTTCTGGGAGCGCAGTGCTGAGGTAAAGTTCAACCTTGTCAGCACTCCCTTTCCAGACAACTCAGAGGCAATCAGAAACCTTCTGATTGCATGAAGAAGGTCTAACAAATAGTCTGTGGCTGTCAGCATTGTTCCTGCGCATCAGTTGAAATAGCTGTTTAGAGGTGGTGGCAAAGGTCAGTTGTTTTAGAGTCCTGCTGATCAAGCATCTTAAAAGAGGGATGTCCACATTGAAAAGGGGAAATATTATCATACAAGGTTGTTTCAAAGTGAAAGCTAAGCATTCAACCCTGAGCGTAACTGGTACAGTGGGGTCCAAGAAGTCAGAGGAGAAAAACCTTCCAGCAACACCCACTCACTGAGTTTCTTGACTCTCTCAGGCTAGGAGGTCCATTCTCTCTCTGTGAGAGTGACCATGTTCCTCTCACATAAGGGCCTGCATGTCCCAAACATATCAGGACCTCCTTTGTAGCTAAGATAGTTACTTGTTCAAGGGGATATCCAGGCCTTGCATGGTCTGCTACAAGAGTGAGGTTCCTATCAAGTTCTCAGGCTTCTGTTCACAGGGACTCTTCCGATCCTGGGGAAAAGGTCAGCCTCAAGACAACCTAGAGTCTCCAGAAGGATCTAAGTCATGTTTTAGTCTTTGTCCTCTGTGACACAGGGTCTAGCAGGAGCGAGAGAAATTAGAAGTGTAATCTTGGAAGATTTTGATTGGATTCTGAAGGAAACTGGAAGAATTGAAAATGTAGTAAGGATTAACAATTGAGCAGTTTGCATGCAGTCTAATTTACACATAGATGCCAAAATTTGTTTTTCCATCTTGGGGAAAGGAGCATAAATTTTTATTAGATAAGATAACAATACAGAGTTTATATATCCATTAGTTACCATAATTTTTCAGGGTTGCAAAAAATAATCAGAAAATGAACAGAGTTAGAATTTGACAACCCAAAAGACTGTGCTATAAACAATGCCGTAAATGAAAGCTTTCTGTTGAAATACAAATTTTCTCCATAGCCACCCCTCTTTCGAACAAAAATAATGTAAAAAAAAAAGATTATTCTTGATTACAAACTAAGACTAACCTCATTTCATTTGGCTTCACATTTACATAAGTGCAACAAAAATGGTAATTTACCATATAGATCTTCTTAAGTTGGTACTGCTGGAAATGTGTATAAAGGACTCTCAAACTGAAATTTTAAATGCTCTTTGAGATTAGGAAATCAAGTCATGAACAGTTTTCACTTTTGGTACCTATAAATTGGAGTAAGTACCTCTCTTCTTGAAGTCTCCCAAATGTCCTAAGTTTCCTGAGCCTTCAAGCAAATTGCCTATTTTACTCATCCATAAATTAAGAAATTCTGTGAGTCAGGTATCAGTCCAGTTTTTCCAAGGGAGGATTTATAAGCATTGATTCCACAGTGTCAACTTTAGTTCCTAAGTAATTGGTCCTATCTGGTTAAAGGAGCATGATTCTTAATTATGATATTTCAGTCAAGACCTTGGTGGCAAAACCAATATTTCCAATACTTGCCAATAAGGAGAGCAGATTTCTGCAGAACTTATGCAAATAACTATATTGACCATGAAAAAAAAATACTGAATAAGAGCTTCTGAATTCTGGAGGTATCAAACATGGAGGAAAAGATAACATTTATAAATATTTCTGTCAGTTTACAAAAGCAGAGTTTACTGAATTGTTATAAATTATAGATAACTGAAGAGATCAAAAGGATTCTTTATATATCTAGAAAATAAAACATTAACAAAAGAGTAGTGTTTCAGACAAAACCCACAGTCATCCTTTATCACTTAAATTTTTTGTTTTGCTCAATCTTAAGTTAGCAGTCTTGTGAACCCACTTGCTTCTTGACTGAAGTTCTAGAAATCCTGACTCAGTCTACTAGTATGGTCCCAAAGTTGTTTAAGTAAGAGGGTATCACCAGAAGCCTTGACTCGGAAGTATTTGACACAATCTTTGTCCATAGAGCTCTGACAAAATCCTTTTCCACTGAAGATGAAGCCCTCTGGTCTGTAGGTAGTTGTAAGCACTTTCAGGGAAGTACCAGAATAAAGCAAAAAGCTGCATACAGATGACAAGAGATGTAAGAGTCATGTTTATTACCAATAATATTCACATGTGGAAGATCTGATGAGTGTTCATTTCAAGAATAATGCATCTGGCAAAGAAAATTGGTGGTTTCTGTGGCATGTAAATAAGATAATAAAATCAATAAAAAATTTGGGGCAGAATATTTCTACACATAATGATTAACCTTATTTCTACAGAGGAGTGAATATTGCATCTAATTTATATAAATGGATTAATATAACCTTTTATAGAGAAAAACAGGTTCTGAGGTAACATAAAATAATCCTGAGAAATAATATACAATGAATATTCCAAGTGGATATACAAAAGCCATAATTAGAATACACCAAGAATTTCAAGAAAAGAGATTCTATAAGTCTGTAGTGATTCTTAAGTATCTTTATGTTAAGGTAAGTTCATGAACTTCAGCTGAAAACCCCTGGCCTGGAAGATGTTAGATTCAAGTTAATGAAGTAAAATTGAAACCACATTAACATCCTTACAAACAACTAAAATGATGACTCATTACATTGTTGTCTGTTGCCTGAGAAAGCAGCACTAGAACTCTGATGAAGGGAAACATATCATAAACAGTGAGGGCAGATCACAGATGGACATATCTCTAGGAAATTTTCACACAACATACAATTTTTGAAATATTCATATTAACAACATTTTTTCCCATACAAATTTAACCCAAGGAGGGCTAAACATCTCTCCTGACTTGACGTTTCCCATGCAACTCATCAATAATAACGTATCAAATGAGCCTAATTATTTCTAACATCTCTCTTTTTATAAGGTGAAAGCAAAAATCGTTTGTGATTTTCCAAGGACATCTTGGGAACTATCAAAGACAGTTTTAGGTCTGAAAAATACTAGTTAGAATTCAATTTTGGTAAGGCAAAATATCAAGATTGTCAGCATATTTGAGCTTGATGAAGATAAGATCATGGGTCTTACAAAAATAAAATTTAAAAATTCAATAATTTTAAAGTTAAAAAGAAAGAATCATATATGATTGAGAAATAATACTTAACTACCTATTGAACAAAGTGATAATAAAATACTTTAAAAGTAAACCCAAGAGATGATGTCATTATAAAGAATTTTAGGTTTTTCACATGTGGGAAATTTTTGCTTTCTTAAATAATCAAGAACAAATTCAACAGACCATAGAGGTGATTCTAGTCAACAAGAATCTTTGCTACCTAGTCAGATTTTACAAAAATAAGAAAATAATTTTTTATAACCTTTCAGTAAGAGTAGACCAATACTCCAGGAAAAAGTTCACTTCAAGAGAGAGAAAACCAAACTCTAGTAATGCATCAGTATAGTATTTGCTATTATAGCTTTTTCTATTAATTATTTTTATTAACATATAATGTATTATTTGCCTCAGGGGTACAGGTCTGTGAATCGTCAGGGTTACTCACTTCACAGCACTCCCCATAGCATATACCCTCCCCAATATCCATAACCCAGCCACCCTCTCAACACCTCCCTCCCCCTAGCAACCTTCAGTTTGTTTTGTGAGATTAAGAGTCTCTTATGGTTTGTCTCCCTCCTGATCCCAGAGGGTATGGGGGTAGGAAAGGAAAAAATATTATAGCTTTTTTTTTAAAAAATTACAAATAAACTCAACAAACTTTAACTTTGACTACAACAAAGTTCTCTTTCCATGAACCTACTACTGCTTTCTATATCCATACACATCCCTCACAGAACAGCTTCTCAGGGTGGCAAAAAGGAACACTCCCATTAAGAAACACAAGTATATATGTCCTCTCTGCACCATATAAAAACAAGAAGCAGAAAGTATACATTTAAAAATATACTTAAGAATTAATATATATCTAAGTAAGTATTCCATCTTATTTAGAAATAATCTAAGTATCTAATGAATATCAATAAATTAATTTAATTTAGTTTCTGTCCAAAATTTTAAGTTATTTAAAGGTTTTAGAACTTATCTTTAAGCTACTTGCTACAAAACATAATTACTATTGAAATAACATTTGTTAGAATAATGCTTCCATTTGGTTAAACACAAATTTCATTTTGCATAATCTTAAGCAATAAGTAGAAGTTATGTTATTTTATTTTACCAGTAAACTTGTATAAGTTTAAGAAAACCATAGCCAAGTAGAATAAAATATATGTGTATATTATATTTCACATTGATAAATCAGAAGAGACAAAAGTTCTTTTGGTTAAACCAAAATTATTAAAGTAATTTTATTTGCCAAATATTTTCCAAAATTATTTGATCTTGACTTCTTAAAACATTTGAGTTAGTTTCTATAAGTTTTTTTTAGCACATGAAGAACATTGCAAGTTCAGTTTTCTTAATTCATGGGAAGTTTAGGCATATTCAACTTATACAAGTGCTTGCTTATCTTTAAGTCAATTAGAATAGAGCTCCTTTAAGAGGAGGCATTCATTAATTAATACCATCCGCGGATAGAAAAATATTACACAATTACACAAAGAGAGATAATAACATTACTGAGTTTCAGACATAGATATACAGACATAAACAGGTGAAGCGCATTTGCTTCAATTCTAAACTTTCAGTCCTGGATCAAGAATAAACACAGAAAAAGTTCATGATTTTATATCAACAAGCTCTTTCTTTCCTAGTGGATATGAATTCTTAATTGACTTAAGGTCAAAATTACAAATCAACAAATAGACAAACAAATAAAAGAGATTAACAAACTAGATTTTCTATTGTCTTTCACCGAACAGAAACAAGATCTCTATGAACCACCAGTCCATTTCCAGAAATCACCAAGTGGTCAGACCAGGAAATCAAAACAAGTGGCACCAGAAATCAAGTGAGTAAATCTACAATAATCAAAATCAAATCCTTGGTATGATACAAATAGACAAGAATCCAGAACATAGGATCAGAAATCAGAGAAACCACTGAATACCAGATCATCAGTCAGAAACAGAATGCATAGGTCTCTGGGAGCACCCATCACAACGATGGAGTAAACAGTGATCTAAAGGTGAGGTTCAACCTCATCTGAGTCTCAGTACTAAACTACCAAAGACAAAATGTACCTGACATTTAAGGAGATGATCTTATTCAGGCTATTGTAATTGATAGAATGTTTTACTAAAGAGAATCATCTCAAAGAAAATAAAGGGAGCCTGGGAAGATGCAGATTTACAAAGGAGTCATCCTTGAGTCTTATGAGAATGATGAGGGAGGAAGAAGATGGGTCTTATCTGAGTCCCTGAGAAAAGCTGGAGTTGGGTCTAATCTTGAAATATGGGAGAGCTGGGTGTCCTTTGTGGATTAGCCATCTCTCAGGAAACAAAAGGGTGGGAATTTCTTTGCCATTGCCATTTTTCATGGGCACAAGGTTTAGGTTTAGTTTAACATTGTCAAAAGTAAGCTTGTGAGCTTATTCCAAGTTGGAGCTTGATTTAAGTTGTAATTGCTTGAGAATAGGTTTTTATTGCTCATTATCAAGAAAGGAATACAACTTGCTTAAGATGGGAACCTGGAACTGAGAATGAGATAGCACCATCAATGGCTTCTTTCTCAGTGCAATGAGAACTAAAATATTTCTTGTACCAGTCCAAGGAAGCAGTAAGTAAGCCTGTCTGCTTGGAGATGTGAGAGGAAAATGTCTCTTATGAGTAATCAAAAAAATAACAAATGTTGGCATGGATGTGGAGAAAAGAGAACCTGTGTAATATTGTGAGACATTAGATTGGTACAACCACTATGGAAAACAGTATGGAGGTTTCAAATGAAATTAAAAATAGAACTAAGTTATGATTGAGCAATTCCACTTCTGAGAATATATCCAAAGGAAATGAAAACACTAACTCAAAAAGTAATTATTGACACCATTATTTACAATAGCCAGGACATGGAAACAATCCAAGTATTCACTAGTGGATTAGTAGAAAAGAAATTGTGAGAATACACACACACACACACACACACACACACACACATATATAATGAAATATTACTCAGCTATGAAAAATGAGGAAATCCAACCATTTGAGACAACATGGATGGATCTCAAAGGCATTATACTGAATAAAATAACCTAGACAGAGAAAGACAAATACTGCATGATGTATGATCTCACTTATATGTGGCATCTAAAACAACAAAAACATAAACACACAAAAATCATAGAAAAAGAGATCAGATTTGTGGTTACTAGAGGTGGGAGTATAGTTAGGGGAGATTGGAGGGAAGTGGTCAAAAAGTACAAAATTGTAGTTACAAGATAATTGAGCACTAGGGATGTAATGCACAACATGATGACTATAGCTAATATTGCTACATGACATACAGGAAAGTTTTTAAGAGAGTAGATCCTAACAGTTCTCATCACAAGATTTTTTTTTCTTTTCTTTTTATTGTATCTATATGAGATGATGGCTGTTAATTAAACCTATTGTAGCAACCAAACATATGTAAGTCAAATCATCATGTTGTACACCTTAAATTTATACAGTGAAGCATGTCAATTACTTCTCAACAAAACTAGAAAAAAAAATGCTTTATCAAATGCTGGGGGGGGGAAGAAAAGAATCCCAGAAGAAAAGGAGCAAGAATGAGACAAAAGAAGGTATTTGATGTGATAGTGAATAAGAATTTTTTTAATTGATAAAAACATCATATCATAGATTAAAAAGTGCTAAGAAACAAATCAAGTTAAATACAGTATAAATTAAACATATATACATTAAAGTAAAGTCAAGGGGCACCTGGGTGGCTCAGTCGGTTAAGTATCTGCCTTCATCTCAGGTCATGATCCCAGGGTCTTGGGATGCAGCCCCACGTTGGGCTCCCTGCTCAGCAAGGAGTCTTCTTCTCCTTCTCCCTCTGCCCCTCCCCTCCACTCATGCTCTCTCTTGCTCTCTCTTTCTCAAATAAGTAAATAAAATCTTAAAAAAAAAAAAAGTTGAAAACCAAAGGGAAACCCTGCCTTAATTAAGTGATCTGGATTAGCATCACCAGTGATGGGTCTTGACATATTGTACTCCAGTGTAATTCACCTTTGGGGTATCCTTCCTGAAAACTCATACCTCCAATAATCATGAGAAAAACAGTTAAAAAATTAAGGGACATTTTACTAAGCATATATCCTGTACTCTTCAAAACTGCCAAGGTCTTAATAAACAAGGATAGAGTGAGTGTCGCAGCTGGCACGACAAATCGACCAGGAACGTGAGGGTAAGAGGATGAAGAAAAGAACTCGAGAAGCAGAGAGATGGGGGCAGGAGGAGCGCTGAGGAGGATGTCCAACAGTGCTAAGTTTATTCAAAGCATTAAGGCCATATATATAGTGATAATAGGAGAAGCAATACACCTGTGTCTAGTTAAACAACCACGAGTTCCCATAACAAGTTTCACATTTAACTATAAGCAGACCTCGTGACGCCAAATGGCTGATGCCAGTACAATTGTTCTGTATTGATACAGCAAACCTGGAAGTAATTTATGGCCTGTACTAGGGCAGCAAGGACCAGCCATGAACTTATGACCCCAACCGAATTGTTCTCATTTGTTTAGCAAGCGTGTGGGAAGTCACATAGGCGAGCGCACAACACATAGCACAGCCCCTTTCTCAGTGCTACTCAACTTTTCCCATCCTAAACCTTTTGTTAGGTTATTCTGACTTTAAAGGAGGCACAAGTCAGGGCCTGGTTTGGTCCTCGTCTCAAGCCTTATTGCGGCCTCCCACAAGTGAGAAAATATCACAGACCAGAGGAGACTAAGGAAATAGGATCAAATGCAGTGTTATATCCTAGATCAAATCCTAGAAGAGACAAACTACAGTAGTGAAAAAACATGAAATCCAAATGAAGTCTGGAGTTTTTTCATAGTAATAAACCAACATTAATTTCTCTGTTTTGAAAATCGTGCCTTGGTTATGAAATAGTATGATACTGGGGTGGGGGGATGAGTGATAAGCATGCAGGAACTCTTTATTTAATCTTTGAAACTTGTCTATAAATCTAAAGGTTTCCAAAAAGAAAAAGAAAAAAATAGAATACCACTCCATACCAATATGAATGACTAAAACTAAAAAGACTTGATACTCCCAAGTATTGGTGAGAATGAGGAGCAATAGAAGTCTTCAGATACTGTTAGTTTAAATTTGTACTGCTACTTTAGAAAACCATTTGGTAACATTCTTTAAAGTTGAAAACCAGTGTTAAGTTGAAAGTACACATACCATTTGACCCAGAAATTCTATCTCTAGGTTTATATTCAACAGAAGAGTACACTTGTTCCTCAAAAAAACCTGTGTAATAAAATATTCATGGCAACTTTTTTAAAAAGCCCCTTAAAAATAGTTATTTTTATTGGTGAAAATAATTTTTTGGCATTTTTCTTTAGCTTCATTGAGGTATAACTGACAAATGGAAATTGTACATATTTAAAGTACACAACTTGATGCTTTGATATACATACACATTATGAAATGATCACCACAGTCTAGCTAATTAAGATACCTATCAACTAACATAGCTGTTTGTTTTCTCTTCACATCATTTCAGTATTTCACTTTTTTTTTTTTTTGAAGATTTTATTTATTTATTTGAGAGAGGCAGAAAGAGATAGCAAGAGAGAGCACAAGCTGGGAGGAGAAGGAGAAGCAGACTTCTTGCAGATCAGGGAGCCAGACTCAGGACTCTATCCCAGGACCCCAGGATGATGACCTGAGAGGAAGGCAGAAGCTTAACTGAATGAGCCATCCAGGTACCACTCACTTTTTTCTTTTTTAATGCTCTATTCATTGAACAACAACTCCCTGTATCCCCCTCAGCCATCCTCTGGTAACCACCACTTTATTGTCTATCTCTGTAACTGAATATTTTGGGTGCCTCATCGATGAAAAATCATGCAGTATTTGTCCCTCTATGACTGACTGACTTATTTCATTTAGCATAACTGTCTTCCATTTTGTTACCATAGCAGCTTTATTCCTAATATCTGGAAACAAAAACTGGAAACAAAACAAAGGTCCATTTACAATGGCATGACTAAATATACTGTGGTAAATTATTTCATAGTATATTATACCCAATGAAAATAAATGAACTACAGCTATATGCCACAAGAACATGAATAACTCTTCCATTTCATTTCTGAGTCAGAGAAGTCAGGCACAAATAAATACATACTACATAACTCTGTGTACAGAAAGTTAAAACACGATTAGTCTATAGAATTAAAAGCATGGATGATATCTCTGTGGGTTCTTTGAACTTGGATAAGGAAGTGGTATGATGAGGAAACAAAGGACTGAGTTAAATTTATAGAATTTCTTGATTCTTCTTCTTTTTCTTCAATGCCAATAAGTCATTGCTTCTTTCTCAAATGAAAGCAAAATTCTTTGGCTCAATCACAGGCACACATTAAGACAAAAATAAAATTAGCAAATAAGATTATGGAACAAGTAACTAGTTTTTAGGGTAATCGAGTTTCAATCATATAGGATTTACCCTTGGACTCAGAGGTTAGAACTTTATCATACAAGTCTTCTCTATCCACCCATCAAGAAAAATAAAAGTTAATTGGATTCAAGGAAAACATTGTGGGTATTCTTTTGTAATTCTGTGGTAGCTGATTATTATGAACAAGGCACAGGTTGGTAAGAAGATCTAATTAAGGGGATTTGGGAGAAAATCAAAGTTGTTTATTGTAATATTGAGAAAAGAAGTCACATTATCCCAAATCTTTCTCCAAAAGCATCCACACCAAGACACATAACATACACAAAGGTAGCACTGCCCTTCATGAATCCCAGCAGGCATCTCTCCAATGGCCTTTATACTATTAGCTGAATCTTAATAATGAGGAAAACGACTCTTATTTCTGGTATTAAACAGATAACATTAAGAAAGAATCCTAGGACTTTGTGGAGTGTCAACTACTAATTCTGCACAATTTATAAAATAGGTTCACACAAGTAAAGAAGTTGGGATCACTAAATAAAAGTGCTAGAAATATGAATGCATTTTTTGGCTGTGCTCTAGAGCTTAGGTGCAGAATCAAAGTTGTCTATGCAGAGCCCCTGGTCTATGACAGAACACAAAACCTGGCCTGGGACCCAAAATCTAGCAGATGATGACCTAGTCTTGGTTTGAGATTGTATTTGTTTCAGTTTACTATGAACCAACAACAAGCTGAGTAATAAATGAAGATCAAATGTGAATTCAAGTGAATGGGTGTGGCTTCTCCTTGCTTCTCTAGTTTTCATGTAAGTTCAGTGATCAATGCAGCCAATGCAGAACATGAATCTGCTGGACAAGATTTGCTTAAAGACCTGGCTCTCCCCCTTTGGGCTGAGGGAGAATCACCTCAGCACCCAAGCCTGCCCAACACTGTATGAGGATGTTTTTCTTCTGCTTAGACTGAAGAATGGCAGCACTGGCACCAACACATAATGAAATTCTTGTCCAGGTAAGTATTTCCCATTGCATTGCTGGAGTTATTTATAGCAGGACAGGCTATAGTTTCCCAAATGCAGAAAAAGAAGGATTTCGTTGGAAGGCCAGTAAGTCTGAAGGACTACCAGCCTAGGCACATAGTATTCTTGCTATAACAAATTCACTGTAGGTAGGAAATGTATTTATATAAGTGACATGTGGTGGGCTTGCTACTTTAAACTTTATGTAACCCATTACAAGGAAAATTCAACACTTATAAAAAGAAAAAGTTATAAATATTAGGAATAGGTCCAAAGCCATAATTTTCAGTAGGAATTATAAGAGGAGCTGCTGTCTGTATTGGACGTTCTCATAAGAATATTAAAAAGGTGAACAGAAAAATAGACACTAATAGTCACTATAAAATAGTTGCTATAAAGGAAGTTTACAGAAAATGACTAAATGGTTCTTGTTGTCATAGAAGGTACAATTAGAGCAAGATTATTGAATTTGGGTACTGGATAATTCTTTGTTGTGGAAGGCTGTCCTATGCACTGTAGGATGCTTAGCTGTGGACTTTATGTTCAAGATACCAATAGTAACATCCCTTCATCATTACCATCAAAATGGTCTCCAAATATTGCCTGAGATTACTCAGAGTGTAGAGCTCAGAGAAGCCGCCCATCTAGTGGGTAGATGGATGGAGTTGTCAAAATGGAGGCATGGAGGAGGAAGAAAAGGAGAGGCTGTAACAAATCTCAGAGATAACAAAACCCAGGCAAAATCATTCCCAGTTGGGAACCCCTGAACTAGAGGAAAGATCCAAGAGAATCAAGAAAGAATATGAGAATAATGATTAAATCTTAAAAAGAATATCAAAAGAAGAAGTACTAATAGTACATTTTTGTCCTTGCTTCCCTTGCCTTTGGCAATGTTTCTAGGAAGAAGTTGCAGCGGATTAAGTCGAAGAGGTTGCTGCCTATGTTCTCCTCAAGGATTTTGATGGATTCCTGTCTCACATTGAGGTCTTTCATCCATTTTGCGTCTGTTTTGGTGTGTGGTATAAGGAAATGATCCAATTTCATTTTTCTGCATGTGGCTGTCCAATTTTCCCAACACCATTTGTTGAAGAGACTGTCTTCTTTCCATTGGACATTCTTTCCTGCTTTGTCAAAGATTAGTTGACCATAGAGTTGAGGGTCTATTTCTGGGCTCTCTCTTCTGTTTCATTGATCTATGTGTCTGTTTTTGCGCCAGTACCATACTGTCTTCTTAATGGTTACAGCTTTGTAATAATGCTTGAAGTCTGGAATTGTGATGCCACCAACTTTGGCTTTCTTTTTCATTTTTTTTTTTAAGATTTTATTTATTTGACAGAGATCACAAACAGGCAGAGAGGTAGGCAGAGAGAGAGAGGAGGAAGCAGGCTCCCCACTGAGCAGAGAGCCCGATGCGGAGCCTGATGCAGGGCTCGATTCCAGGACCCTGAGATCATGACCTGAGCTGAAGGCAGAAGCTTTAACCCACTGAGCCACCCAGGCGCCCCTGGCTTTCTTTTTCAACATTCCTCTGGCTATTCAGGGTTTTCATCAAGATCAAAAGCTTTTGCACAGCCAAGGAAATAGTCAACAAAACCAAAAGACAACTGACAGAATGGGAGAAGATATTCTCAAATGACATATCAGGTAAAGGGCTAGTATCCGAAATCTATAAAGAACTTATCAAACTCAATACCCGAAGAACAAATAATCCAATCAAGACATGAGCAGAAGACATGAACAAGCATTTCTGCAAAGAAGACATCCAGATGGCCAACAGACACATGAAAAAGTGCTCCATATCACTCGGCATCAGGGAAATACAAATCAAAACCACAGTGAGATACCACCTCACACCAGTCAGAATGGCTAAAATTAACAAATTAGGAAACGATAGATGTTGGCAAGGATGCAGAAAAAGGCGAACCCTCCTACACTGTTGGTGGGAATGCAAGCTGGTGCAGCCACTCTGGAAAACAGCATGGAGGTTCCTCAAAAGGTTGAAAATAGAGCTATCCTATGACACAGCAATCACACTACTGGGTATTTACCCTAAAGATACAAATGTAGGGATCCAAAGGGGCACTGTGCACCCAAATGTTTATAGCAGCAATGTCCACAATAGCCAAACTATGGAAAGAACCTAGATGTCTGTCAACAGATGAATGGATAAAGATGTGGTATACATTATATATATATATATATATATATATAT